>NC_092268.1:7571965-7584465 GCF_036320965.1 Panulirus ornatus
TTCTGGTACGTTGAAATGGACAAAAATTAAATTTCTTTTTTGTCTGACTCCCATTTTTTTCTTTTTCTTGTATATAACATTTCCTATCCACTTCACATAGCAGTAAATGTAAATGAGAGACAACATGAAGATGGAAAATTTATGAATTTTACTAAATTTTTCTATAAATACACACAAAAAAATGATAGAAAGCGGTACATTCTAATGATTAAAAGCAACATGGAGAAAACGGGGTTTCCAGAGACCAACATATGCTCTTCTATTGACCTTATAAATTCTATGTCTGACTCTCCATTAAAATTTGAACCCAAATATCTTAAAACGATACAAAATATCAAACCAAATTTAACTTTCAAAACGTTAGAATATTGACCAAAAAAGATTCTAAAATTTGAAACACTTTATTAATTAAACACTGGAATATTAATATACAAAAGAATTTACATTAAAAATCAGAAATGAGAAAGTAAAAATGTTATCATACTATAAAAATTAACGATAATATCTCGAAATATTAGGAAATAAAGAAACATTTCTATAAATTTAGACTATACCAAAACACAAATAAAGAAATGATAACAGAAAATGATACAAAAAAAATTTAAGAAAATACGAAAATTAAAAATCTTAAATTTTCGCCATTTTTTTGGACCCCTGTGAAATAATGTATCGCTTACCTGTGATGGTCCCTCCACCCCACCACCAGACATGACCCCCCCCCTGGCCCCCCCATTTTATCAAAATAGTCCCCCACCCCCCACCCCCCACACCCACACCCCCACACCCAAACCCCCACACCCCATCCCCCACCCCAACCCCCACTCCTAACCCCCACCCCCCTAACCCCCCTTTTTCTAAAGGCTCCTTTGACAATATATTTTTTTTTTAGCAATTCTAAAGCCTTTGACGCTGTCCCTTCAAAAATTTAAAAAAAAAAAAAAGATCTATCACCCCAAACCCCCCTTTTTCTAAAGGCTCCTTTGACAATATCTTTTTAAAGCAATTCTAGAGCCTTTGACGCTGCCCCTTCGAAAAATAGAAAATAAAATCTATCAAGGCAGGTAATGAAATTTAACTTCTTTTGGATGAGAAACAGGAAAATTAATTTGTGTTAAAGATGAAGTTGGTGTGTGTGTGTGTGTGTGTGTTGTGTGTGTGTTTGTGGTCTTTTCTGTTGTTGTTTTTAAAAATCGTCCTAGTCAATTTTGTTAAATTTACAGAGGGCAGTTACGAAATGTGTTTGTTTGTTGTTTTTTGTTTGTTTGTTTTCCCAAAGACTTCAGAAGGTGACAGTTTGAATTGGAAGCACCAATTGGAAACAGTTTCTGGGCGTGAAGAAATTTTTATTTTTATTTTTTGGTTTTAGATTCAAATACTTTACAGAAGTCTAATAAAAACCAAAAATTCTAATACAAGTCTTAGAAGTTCTAAACAAATAACAAAATTACATATTCTTGTAAAATAAAATTCAGAAAAGTTTTTAAACACAATTTATCACATATTCTTATAAAAAAAATTCAGAAAAGTTTTTAAACTCAATTCATCACATATTCTTATAAAAAAAAAATCAAGAAAAGTTTTAAACTCAATTTATCACATATTCTTGTAAAAAATAAATTCCAGAAAAGTTTATAAACTCAATTTATCACATATTCTTATAAAGAAAAATCAAGAAAAGTTTTTAAACTCAATTTATCACATATTCTTATAAAAAAAAATCCCAGAAAAGTTTTTAAACTCAATTTATCACATATTCTTATATAAAAAAATCCAGAAAAGTTTTTAAATTCAATTTATCACATATTCTTATATAAAAAAAAATCCAGAAAAGTTTTTAAATTCAATTTATCACATATTCTTATATAAAAAAAATCCAGAAAAGTTTTTAAACTCAATTTATCACATATTCTTATATAAAAAAAATCCAGAAAAGTTTTTAAACTCAATTTATCACATATTCTTGTAAAAAAAATCCAGAAAAGTTCTTAAACTCAATTTATCACATATTCTTGTAAAAAAATTCCAGAAAAGTTTTTAAACTCAATTTATCACATATTCTTATATAAAAAAAATCCAGAAAAGTTTTTAAACTCAATTTATCACATATTCTTGTAAAAAAAATCCAGAAAAGTTCTTAAACTCAATTTATCACATATTCTTGTAAAAAAAAATTCCAGAAAAGTTTTTAAACTCAATTTATCACATATTCTTGTAAAAAAAAAATTCCAGAAAAGTTTTTAAACTCAATTTATCACATATTCTTATATAAAAAAAATCCAGAAAAGTTTTTAAACTCAATTTATCACATATTCTTGTAAAAAAAATCCAGAAAAGTTTCTTAAACTCAATTTATCCCATATTCTTATAAAAAGAAACCAGAAAAGTTTTTAAACTCAATTTTTCCTCACACTTCCTTTCTACAAATTCTCAAAAACCCAAATTTTTTTATTATTATTTCAGTGCAGAAAAAAATGTATGGTTTCAATATCATGTCTTTTGTGGGATCATAGATCAACAGAACCAGGTTTCAAGCCTTCCAGTGAACAGGTTTCAAAGCCTTCCAGTGAACCAGGTTTCAAAGCCTTCCAGTGAACCAGGTTTCGAAGCCTTCCAGTGAAGCAGGTTTCGAAGCAGGGGCTGAGAAGAGAGAGAGAGGTGTTGGGGAGGGAAAAGGAACTGCTGCTGGGCGAGACAAACTCCCCAACTCGTACAAGATCAGTCATATCTCCCCTTTAAATTCACCCTCCCCACTCTCACTCTCCCCTCTCCACTCTCACTCTCCCCTCTCCACTCTCCCAGGCCCGGCAGTCATCCTCTCTCTCTCTCTCTCTCTCTCTCTCTCTCTCTCTCTCTCTCTCTCTCTCTCTCTCTCTCTCTCTCTCTCTCTCTCTCGTGTGCGTTATTGTGTTGCCAGAAATAGTAGCACGACCCCTTGAGCACACGACGGTATACGATCCTTGAACACGACGGTATACGACCCTTGAACACGACGGTACGACCCCTTGAACACGACGGTATACGACCCTTGAACACGACGGTATACGACCCTTGAACACGACGGTACGACCCCTTGAACACGACGGTATACGACCCTTGAACACGACGGTATACGACCCTTGAACACGACGGTATACGACCCTTGAACACAACATTACCATCCCTCTCAAAGGATACTCACTTCGTGCCCCAGGAATTTACAATCATTGACCCAACTGTTACATGGGCAATCAGATAAACATGCACATCACATGCCGAAAACCTTCATTAATCTTCCAGATAATCATACAATGATGTATGTTGTTTGTGAGGTATTGACAGAGGGGCCAGGTCATGTTGACCTAACAAGAGTTGTGAGTCAGATGTGTGCCCTGTAACACAACTGACTCCAAACCCAAAAGGGGACTCCAGTGTGTCATGGACCATAAGATACATTCAAAGCAGGAGTGGTATTATTGTATAACATGGTTTATGACTGTATTCATCGATGTATTAATTGTATTTCTACAATAGGATTGAGCGAGAGATGTATTTGAATCTCACACAGAGCGAAAAATCCACCAAACACCTGTGTTTTTCATGGCCCAAACACCTGTCTTCCTCAGCATGAATATACAAACACCTGTGTACTGGGTGTTCAATACAACACAGGAAATAAATAAAATTATATGATAAATAAATAATTCCCATGGCCACTACTAAAAGGTCATCTAGATAAAAAAAAATAATCCAATTTATGCTAGATTTATCTTTAATTTACATACATAATTGAAATTTAATGAAAACATATTATCTTAGAAATTGATATAAATTAATTATATAAGAGACTTAATGTACCAATTAGAAATTGTTAGAAATTAGTATACATCAATTACCTATTAGTAAATTATAAATGAGCTAATTGTAAATGAGAGACTTATTACTTGACCTGTAAATAAACTAGACATACAAACAAAGAAACATGTAAACAAACGACTTAGAAAATCACTCGAAAAAACCAGTTATTAGCTCATGAATTGTAAATGAACTCGTCGTACATTACACGTAAATGAGTTGTAAATGACCTGCTTGTAATTGGCCTGTAAATGCGTGGTGGAGTGAACGAGGATGAACTAGCAGTTAATGGTCATAGTTCCACAGTGGGTGAAAGTTCAGCTCATCAAATATGTACTTCCTTCCCTTGTCTCATTTCGCTGTAACTTCTACACGTTCCACGATATATATATATATATATATATATATATATATATATATATATATATATATATATATATATTATATATATATATATATATATATATATATTCCTGTGAGTCCACGGGGGAAAATGAAACACGAAAAGTTCCCAAGTGCACTTTCGTGTCATAATCACATCATCAAGGGAGACACAAGAGAGAAATATAACATGTATATATATATATATATATATATATATATATATATATATATATATATATATATATATATATATATGAAGGCAAGTTTATATGGATATGTCTGTATATGTGTGTGTGTATATGTTGATATGTATATGTATGTATAGTATATGTATGTGTGTGTGTGTGTGTGTGTGTATGGGCTTTTATGTGTATATATGTATACATGTGTGTCTATATGAGTGAATAGGCCATCCTTCGTCTTTCTTCCCTGGCGCTACCTCGCTGGCGCGGGAAACGACGATCACGTATCATAATGAAATTATATATATATATATATATATATATATATATATATATTCACACTTAATCGCCGTTTCCCCTCGTGAGGGAGCGCCAGGACCAACACGAACCTTACCTAGGTCCTGGGGCTGGTGTCTGAACCACCTGTACCGTGTAAACCACCTGTGGTAAATGGACGAAAACGGACCTCAGGTTCTCAACCAATGACAACCCATCTTGGTACAGTCACCAACCACAAGTGTAGAAGGTCCAAAGAAAAATGACGAAGCTAGGGGAAAACGATGAACTTCTGAGACCTTTGGAAAAAAGGGAAAACATTTTGAATTCGATCTCTTGAGGGAACTATAGGAGCGAGAGAGGGAAGGGAGATTGGAAAAAAGGATAGAAGACTTGATGATATACGGGGGGAGGGGGAAAAATAGAGAAAAGCTTTGGAATTCGATCTCGTGAGGGAACTATAGGAGCGAGAGAGGGAAGGGAGATTGGAAAAAAGGATAGAAGACTTGATGATATACGGGGGGAGGGAAAAAAAGGGAAAAAGCTTTTGAATTCGATCTCGTGAGGGAACTATAGGAGCGAGGGGGGAGATTGGAGAAAAGGATAGAAGATTTGATGATATACGGGGGGAAAGGAAGAGGAAAAGTCCAATTATCCGGCTTATAAGAAAAAAAAAGAACAAATGGAATCGTTCATTCTCGACAGCCAAAGTGGTCAGAAATCGCAAGATGTCCACCACAAGGTCAGCAAAGGTCGACCCAGAGTCATGGCGGAGCGGAGCGGGACGCACAACCTCCCTCTCCGAGCTCCCGTGACCTACAGAGCGGCTTGGTGGCGTCGCCCTCTGTGCACACGGCCCTGCTGCATGACGCGGCCCAATCACCGGGCGCCACGCTGCCACGAGAGCAAGGAAGGAGCTGCGCCGGCCAATCACACAGCCCCACGCCAGGGGATGGCTGACGTCACGTGTGGATCAGCCAATCCCATCGACCCACGCCAGCTCCCAGCTCGCTCAGCCGGGCGGTGTTGCCACCAACTCGTCTCCAACTTCCTCGTATTTGTCTTTTTAATAGTTTAAAAGTTCTCTTTTTTTTTCGTTTCTGCCGGATTTTATTTTTTTTCTCTTCTGCATTAGCTCACCTCATTTGCATACTCAATTTTGTATAGACGAGGTGGACTGAGTTGTGTATTGGTGGCATTTCTCCAGACGAATTATGGAATAGGGTTTAAGGAGGCAAATATACGACCCTTGAACACGACGGTATACGACCCTTGAACACGACGGTATACGACCCTTGAACACGACGGTATACGACCCTTGAAACGACGGTATAGACCTTGAACACGCGGTTACGACCCTGAACACGACGGTATACGACCCTTGAACACGACGGTATACGACCCTTGAACACGACGGTACGACCTGAACACACGGTATACGACCCTTGAACACGACGTATACGACCCTTGAACACACGGTATACGACCCTTGAACACGACGTATACGACCCTGAACACGACGGTATACACCCTTGAACACGACGTATACGACCTTGAACCGACGTATACGACCCCTGAACACGACGGTATACGACCTTTGAACACGACGGTATACGACCCTTGACACGACGTAACGACCTTTGAACACGACGGTATACGACCCTTGAACACGACGGTATACGACCCTTGAACACGACGGTATACGACCCTTGAACACGACGTATACGACTTTGAACACGACGGTATACGACCCTTGAACACGACGGTATACGACCTTGACACGACGTATACGACCCTTGAACACGACGGTATACGACCCTTGAACACGACGGTATACGACCCTTGAACACGACGGTATACGACCTTGAACACGACGGTATACGACCCTTGAACACGACGGTATACGACCCTTGAACACGACGGTATACGACCCTGAACACGACGTAACGCCCTTGAACACGACGGTATACGACCCTTAAAAGTTCTCTTTTTTTTCGTTTCTGCCGGATTTATTTTTTTTCTCTTCGACTATACTCACCTCATTTGCATACTCAATTTTGATAACGAGGTACGACTGAGTTGTGTATTGTGCATTTCCAGACGAATTATGAATTGACTTATAGGAGCCAAATATACGACCCTTGAACACGACGGTATACGACCCTTATACAACCCTGTACGTACAGATGTACTCACAAGTCGTACTTACAGATGTACTCACAAGTCGTACGTACAGATGTACTCACAAGTCGTACTACAGATGTACTCACAAGTCGTACGTACAGATGTACTCACAAGTCTTACGTACAGATGTACTCACAAGTCGTACGTACAGATGTACTCACAAGCCATACGTACAGATGTACTCACAAGTCGTACGATGACACGATGACTAAAGCAACGTACAGATGTACCACAAGTCGTACGTACAGATGTATCACAAGCCTCGTACAGATGTACTCGACAAGTTGTACACAGATGTACTCACAACCTACGTACAGATGTACTCACAAGCTTACGTAAGATTGACACGATCGTACTTACAGAGTATACACCTTAGACAGATGTATACAGCTCATACGGTACGATGATGTACTCACAAGTCGTACAGATGTACTCACAAGTCGTACGTATGTACTCCAATGGTCGGTTCTCTTCCCACAGGTGTGTCCGACGCGTCCAAACGACTCACAGAAGGTCGTACGTACGCGACGACCTCAAAACGTGTGAGTATTTATGAGCCAAGAACGTGTAAATGTTTATGAGCCCAAATTGTGATCATAGAAGCTCACACTGTGTGTGTGTGTGTGTGTGTGAGCAGTGTCGCGTTCCTCCTAGCCATACGCTGTGTCCCTTGTGAGAGAGAGAATGAAAGAAATGAAGGAAGAAGCCAAGGTGTTGTACCTTCACCTGATCTGTGTTCCTTGTGAAAGAAATGAAGGAAGAAGCCAAGTTGTTGTGCCTTCCCCTGGCTATGTTCCTTGTAAAAGAAATGAAGGAAGAAGCCAAGTTGCTGTTCTTCCTTCAACTGATCTGTCTTCCTTGTGAAAGAAATGAAGGAAGAAGCCAAGGTGCTGTTCTTCCTTCACCTGATCTGTCTTCCTGGTGAAAGAAATGAAGGAAGAAGCAAGTGTTGTTGTACCTTCACCTGATCTGTCTTCCTTGTGAAAGAAATGAAGGAAGAAGGCAAGGTGTTGTTCTTCCTTCACCTGATGTGTGTGTTGAGCTGAGTAATGAGATGGTAACCTTCCAACACACAAAGGTCATATTATACATCATTGAGAGGCACTTTCTTGCCCCAAATCTACATACGACTTTCCTACATAGGGCGTCGAAGACCTCCTACATAGGGCTTCGAAGACCTCCTAAATAGGGCGTCGAAGACCTCCTACATAGGGCTTCGAAGACCTCCTAAATAGGGCGTCGAAGACCTCCTACATAGGGCGTCGAAGACCTCCTACATAGGGCTTCGAGGACCTCCTACATAGGGCTTCGAGGACCTCCTACATAGGGCTTCGAAGACCTCCTACATAGGGCTTCGAGGACCTCCTACATAGGGCTTCGAAGACCTCCTACATAGGGCGTCGAAGACCTCCTACATAGGGCTTCGAAGACCTCCTACATAGCTGGTCCATCATAACACACTCAGATGGTCCATCATAACACACCCAGCTGGTCCATCATAACACACCCAGCTGGTCCATCTGGATTTATTGCTATGGATCAGACGGGTTCGTTATAATGAACCCTGGGGTTCGTTATAATGAACCCCTGGGGGTTCGTTACCTCACCGAACATTGAAGCTATAGACTCAAACCACTAGATGGGGCACGTCTCTAACCCCGGACACCGGACCTCTGTCGTGTTCCACCATCCCAGGATAAAAAAATAAAACACGTCCGTCATCCAAGGCAGCTGCGCGTATGGACAGCTCAAACCTGGACCCAATTGTCCATTAAGAACAAAAGGTAATTATTAATGATGCAGATATGACCTTTAACACGTGGAAGGTTAAGACCATTAGTCTACCCGTGGTGGTCTGGGGGGGGGGGGGGGGGAAGCTTGAACGACAAGCTTGAGCGCCACTTAATCCAAGCTTAACCTAGCGCCGCCGTGAGAGCAACTTGGACATGAAGGGATAAAATGGTGTGGTGTCCCATCTGTGGGACACTGAGGGCGCTGGGATACGTACATTTGGGTGGGTTATACATAGATCCCTGGGGATAAGGGGTAGAGAAAGAATACTTGCCACGTATTCCCTACGTGTCGTAGAAGGCGACTAAAAAGGGGAGGGAGCGAGGGTCGGGGGGCTAGAAACCCTCCCCTCCTTGTATTTTAACTTTCTAAAAATGGGAAAACAGAAGAAGTCACGCGGGGAGTGCTTATCCTCCTCGAAGGCTCAGATTGGGGTGTCTAAATGTGTGTGGATGTAACCAAGATGAGAAGAAAGGGGAGAGATAAGTAGTATGTTTTAGGATAGGAACCTGGATGTTTTGGCTCTGAGTGAGACGAAGCTCAAGGGTAAAGGGGAAGAGTGGTTTGGGAATGTCTTGGGAGGTAAAGTCAGGGGTTGGTGAGAGGACAAGGGCAAAGGAAGGAGTAGCACTACTCCTAAAACAGGAGTGGTGGGAGTATGTGATAGAGTGTAAGAAAGTAGATTCTAACAGTGTTTTAGATATCTGGGAGTGGATTTGGTAGCGAGTGGAACCATGGAAGCGGAAGTGAGTCACAGGGTGGGGGAGGGGGCGAAGGTTCTGGGAGCGTTGAAAAATGTGTGGGAGAAAATGTTATCTCGGAAAGCAAAATGGGTATGTTTGAAGGAATAGTGGTTCCAACAATGATATATGGTTGGGAGGCGTGGGCTATAGATAGAGTTGTGCGGAGGAGGGTGGATGTGCTGGAAATGAGATGTTTGAGGACAATATGTGGTGTGAGGTGGTTTGATCGAGTAAGTAATGTAAGGGTAAGAGAGATGTGGGGTAATAAAAAGAGTGTGGTTGAGAGCGTAGAAGAGGGTGTTTTGAAATGGTTTGGTCACATGGAGAGAATGAGTGAGGAAAGATTGACCAAGAGGATATATGTGTCAGAGGTGGAGGGAACGAGGAGGAGCGGGAGACCAAATTGGAGGTGGAAGGATGGAGTAAAAAGGATTTTGAGCGATCGGGGTCTGAACATGCAGGAGAGTGAAAGGCGTGCAAGGAATAGAGTGAATTGGAACGATGCGGTATACCGGGGTCGACGTGCTGTCAATGGATTGAACCAGGGCATGTGAAGCGTCTGGGGTAAACCTTGAAAAGTTCTGTGGGGCCTGGATGTGGAAAGGGAGCTGTGGCTTCGGTGCATTATACATGACAGCTAGAGACTGAGTGTGAACGAATGTGGCCTTTGTTGTCTTTTCCTCGCGCTACCTCGCACACATGCGGGGGGAGGGGGGGTGCCATTTCATGTGTGACGAGGTGGCGACGGGAATGAATAAAGGCAGACAGTATGAATTATGTACATGTGTATATATATATGTATATGTCTGTGTGTATATATATATGTATACGTTGAGATGTATAGGTATGTATATTTACGTGTGTGGACGTGTATGTATATATACATGTATATGGGGGTGGGTTGGGGCCATTCTTTCGTCTGTTTCCTTGCGCTACCTCGCTAACGCGGGCGAAAAAGAATAGATGATATGGATCGGTCACACATTCTCCGCGTAGTTCCACCTCCCTTTGTCGTCTTGTTTACGACGTAGGTGATGACATACACAAGGACATACACATACACAAGGACATACACATACACAAGGACATACACATACACAAGGACATACACATACACAAGGACATACACATACACAAGGACACACACACATACACAAGGACACACACATACACAAGGACACAAACACACACACACACAATATATATATATATATATATATATATATATATATATATATATATATATATATATATAATATATATATATATATATATATATATATATATTCTACATAATCGCTGTTCCCCACGTTAGCGAGGTAGCGCAAGGAAAAAGACGAAAGAATGGCTCAACCCACCCACATACACATGTATGTGTATGTGTGTATAAACACCCACACACGCACTTATACATACCTATACACATCAACATATACATACATGTACGTACACGTACATAGACAAATATATACACATGTATATATTCATATCTCCTTGCCTTCATCCATTCCCGTCGCCAAATAAAAAGAAAAATTCTTATTGTTAGTTTGGAAAACATTATACAAAACACGCACCACAGATATGTCCTTGATGCCACATCAATACACCTCAATACACCCAGGCAGATAAGACATCTGTGGCTTTCCATTTCCATTCCTTATCACGATCTAGCACCAAGGATGTGTGTTGCAGACTTTAATTTAAGTGTCTCTCGTACATCAACATTTAAAAGGTCATGAGAGCCATTTACATATGGCCATTTCCCCACACCTTCCGCTCTCAAGAACCTTACGACACACAAGGCCAAGTTATTTATTGCCGTGATAAATGAATAAATGAATAAAATATAACGTGTACTTTATAGCATTTATCTATGTTTAAGACACTGTGTGAAGAAACAAATATATATATATGATAATTCTTCTATATTCATTGTTCTTTCTATGTATACTGAACTACTATTTTTTATTTAATTGACTTTCTCTTATATCCAACTTATGATAAATTCAGTTATCAGTATAATCGTAGCAATAATACAGATACCGTTTTCTGTTCGTACTGATAATTCATATACTGTTCTTATCTATGTAACGAACAAATAGATTAAGCTGAAATCCTGTTTACCAGCTAACTTTACACGCATCTATCTCGCAATAAATTGTTTATTCATTACGCTGTCTCAAACCTTAAAGTTTAGCATTTATGTGTTCCGTTTTCTTCAGCATTTCTGATGCGTTTTCGACGACGTCAGGGGGTGACTCAAGTAAACTTATATCCTATGGCGATCTGTCTCAACCCCATATATTCATAACCCAGATCCTATATTTTAGACATCATACTTCACTATTATGGTATGATATATGAATTAAAAATTATAATCATACATAATAGAGTGTTTCAGCGTTCATAATAGAGTGTTTCAGTGTTATTATGGTATTAAATATGAATGTAAAACTGGAAATCGTGTTCTTAATATTTTTTAAGAAGGACTTCTCGTCTTCCATATTTGATATTGATAGACTTTCTCATTGCTGATGATTGTGTCTGGTATGATACTATCTATCGACCTAGTAGATGCAATCTATCATTCTTGGAGACAGTCTTTAATCATCCTAGGTGACACCATATGTGTTTCTAAGTAGGTGACATTTATCGAGCTGGGTGAGTATGATCTCTCGTTCTAAGTAGACTTTACTTATAATTTATAAGTAGACATCATTTATCATCCACGTAAGCATCATCTATCGTTATAGTCTGGTTATCATTTATCAGCCCAAGTGGACAATATCCGTCATTTTAAGTGTAAATGCTTCATCATCCTATGTATGCATCATTTATCATCCTATGCAGGCTTAATTTATCATCGTAGGTCAGTATCATCTATCATCCTAGGTAGGCAGCATTTATCATTTAGGTAGGCATCAATTATCATCCTAGGAAAGCATCAATTATCATCCTAGGTAGGCATCAATTTATCATCCTAGGTAAGCATCATTTATTATCCTACGTAGGCATCAATTATCATCCTAGGTGTTCCAACGATGTTGCCACAGATGTTCACACAGATGTTGACACAGAGGAGGGAGTGAGTGAGTGAGTGAGGGAAGGA
>NC_092268.1:7591965-7601965 GCF_036320965.1 Panulirus ornatus
TGAGGGAGAAAGTGTCCTTGATGATGAACAGATTCTCCTGTCGCGTCTCGTACCCTGCGTCAGGAGATGGGGGCCCTTCTTCCTCCAGTGTGGAGCAGCTTCGTGGACTTTCCTCCATCCCTGGCGAAGGGCCTGGATCGAACTCAGAGCATGTTGGGGACCTGAGCTCTTGCTCTTCTTCCTCGTCTTCGCCTTCGTCAGCAGCGCCCACGGGCGTCGTCATCACCAGTTCGCTGGTGGCGTTCCCTTCCCTCGTACTACTACTGACGGGTCTTCTAAGGCGGTCGTCAGCCACGGATACGTACTGGATGATCCGGTCTAACATGTCGTGGTTATAAGGGAGAGACAAAAGGAAGTCGCCGAACTCCGACTCCACCTCCGGGCTGTCGAGAAGAGCCAGCGAACTGGCGTCTGGGAAGCGAGCGCTCCTGGCGATGGCCAGTTCCTTGGCAGTTAAGGAGACGCTCGAGGGCGTCTGTCCTTGGCCACAGTGCGAGACGCACTCAGACGCTTCACACACGGACGCCTTCGTCTCCAGGTGATGGCGCAGACCCTCTGGCGTGAACCATTTCTCACCGGCGCCGCTGGCGTAGCAACACTCCTCGTCTTTCACAACGGCGGACACACTGTCCTCCTCTGGTTTGATCTGTCTCGTGTTGTGGTCCTCATCTGTCCTCTCCTTTTCCCTCTCTTCATGGTCTTTTGTCCTTAGTTTCCCTCCTTCTTCACACGGACCTTCGCTCACAGGCCCTTCTTTGTCACCGCCCTCGACCTTCTTCGTCTTCCGGTTCGGGGACAACGCCACAGTGTCTCTGGCACCGTCAGTCGACAAGTGTTTTCTTTTCATTTTCACTCGTGGGGTCAAGTCAGGCGTCGACTGCATGTTTCGCACGTACCTCCAGCACTTGCGGATGGCCTGAGCCCAGGGACTATGTTGTTTCAAGATGGAGAACTTCTCCAGGAACTTGGCCATCTCGTCCACCACTTCGGACGTAGTGGGCGAAGTGTCTTCACCATCAGTGGAAGACCGAACCATCAGAGACCTCCTCATGTGGTACGACACGAAGTCCACCGGATCCAAAGACCACATGAGAAGGTTATGCTCGCCTCTACAATCCTTGACGCAGGTTGTGTTAAACGTCTCAAGTGTTCTAAAGTCCTTACAGTTGCCCACCAAGACGCTACACAGAGCACACTGGATCTGTCCAAAGAACAAGTGATAGAGGGCCTCTTCCCCAGCCACGCTAGCGTTGCACATCAGACATGGGAACTGGAGATCAGGTGGAATGTACATAGAGAACCTAGCCTGGATACAGAGATTACGAAAGAACTTGTACGCGGAGGGTCCTTGGCTGCCCTTACCATCGGGGGGTTTTCCTTCGCTCGAGGGTCTTCTTGCGAAGGCCCGTGAGGCAAGGACCACAGGGAGAGGCGTGGTCTGTGTCTCTACAACTGTCGGGGTCGTGGAGTGGGTGGTGGCGCTGAGGAAGACCCCCTGTTCTGTGGCCTCCGTCGTGCTCGCTGTCTGAGGTAAGTTGGGCGAGACATGGGGGATGGTTGGCGTGTCGTCTGAGATAATGATCACTTCGGGTTCTTCAACCCGACCCACCCGGTCTGGAAGGTTGGGTGAGACTCTTGGGATGGCTGGGTAGAGTCCAGAGTCCAGGGCCAAGTCCTCCGGCTGGATGGTTATGTGCTCTGAAGGAGACGTGGCCCCTGGGAAGTCCTTTGGAACGGAAGGTGAAGATCCGGATGGTTTGGAAGGCACGAGTGTGCGAATTCTGATGACAGTTGGGTCTTCTGGAAGGGGAGTTGTGTGGTCTGGAGGGGAGTTGTGTGTTCTGGAAGGGGAGTTGTGTGTTCTGGAAGGGGAGTTGTGTGGTCTTGAAGGGGAGTTGTGTGGTCTGGAAGGGTAGTTGTGTGATCTGGAAGGGGAGTTGTGTGGTCTGGAAGAGTAGTTGCCTGGTCTGGAAGGGGAGTTGTGTGGTCTGGAAGGGGAGTTGTGTGTTCTGGAAGGGGATTTGTGTGGTCTGGAAGGGTACTCGTGTGGTCTGGAAGGGCAGTTGTGTGGTCTGGAAGGGTAGATGTGTGTTCTGGAAGGGGAGTTGTGTGGTCTGGAAGGGTAGATGTGTGTTCTGGAAGGGGAGTTGCGTGGTCTGGAAGGGTAGTTGTGTGTTCTGGAAGGGGAGTTGTGTGATCTGGAAATGTACTTGTGTGTTCTGGAAGGGTAGATGCGTGTTCTGGAAGGGGAGTCGCGTGGTCTGGAAGGGGAGGCATGGGTTCCGAGAAAGACTTCGCCAATGTGACGGGTTTCACATCCTCCGGGTCCCTTGCTAAACCCTGACAGAGTGGAAGGAGGACCTTGTCAAACACCTCGCTTGCCACAGGGTCGCTGGCCGGTTTTGGTGACGAGATGGGAAGTGTAGGCGTCGGTGGGGGTGTGAGACTAATGGCCACTGGGTGACTCAAGCTCTTCTCGTCAGCAGACGTGACGCTATAGGCACGCACGCCATGGACGATCCCATCTGGGGGCTCGCTCACCCTAGTAAGAGGTGGAGATTCCATGCTTCCACACTTGTGGCTGATGGACGGCACGGAACAAGAAGTGTAGAAGAGATCATTGGGCGTCGGAGTGCCACTGTGGCTCGCCTTTGACGAGGGCGTGACGCCGTCTTTAGCACCAGGACCTGAGGTCTCGTCTGAGGCGACCTCGCCGCTGATGAAGGAGGTGACAGAGGTGTCGAGAGAATTGACGCTGACGGAGGGACGACTTGTGCTATACATGCAAGAGTTCGTGTAGCGCGGCTCCTTCACATCAGGACTGCTATGGGGGTTCACAGGAGAATCTGATCCCAATAATCTGGCGAATTTACCCAGGCGATACTTCAAGCTACTGAATCTCTGATGCTTTAAGTTCACCCCAATAGGATTCTGGGGCGCTTTCAACCCTCTGGACTTGGTTCCCTCGTCTTTCTCTCCACACTCCGGAGCGTGTTTGTGGCGCGAATCGTACAGGGTTCTCTGTCGCTCTTCTGTGGCTCTGCTGTGGCGCGGACCATCTGTGGTCTTGTGTCCCTGGTCAGCGGGAGCGACGCTGGAAGCCACAGGGTCCGTAGACTGGACTACAAACCTCGATCGTCTATGGTCCGGTCCCACTTGCTGTGAGGATGACTGGTTTGAGTTTGCCCCAAGTCGATGGTTCTGTACGGGCCCGCCCTTCGCCAAAGGTAATAGCCGATGACCCCTTGGGTCATCTGGTAACCTAGTTTGGTACTGGCACGACTCCCGGGATAGGTCAAGGTCACTGGGTGGTTGGGTGACCTGTTCCAGCTGGTTGGACGTGCCTGACGATGGCGAACGAATGGAGGATCTCCTCTCGTCTCCTTCCTCTCTGGGTAGCGTTGTCGGCGCCCAAGCTCCCCTGGCGGGAAGAGCGGACGTCGAGTACGACCTGGGAGCTGCAGGCATTCTTCCAGGAGGCAAGTGGCCTTCTGCTGTAGTTGGGGATGGGAGGCCTTGTGTTGGAGGGGTTGTGCTTCTGGGTCCAGGTGAGGTGGTTGGAGTTCTTCCAGTCGCTGGAGTGGCTGCATCTCGTGTTGTTGGTGGGGGGGTTGTGCATGTAGTTGGTGAGGTGGATGTCGTGGTTGTTGTTGTTGGAGTTGTAGTTGTTGTTGTTGTTGTTGATGTAGTTGGTGAGGTGATTGTATTTGCTGTTGATGTAGTTGGTGAGGTGGCTGTATTTGCTGTTGTTGTTGTTGTTGTTGTTGATGTAGTTGGTGAGGTTGTATTTGTTGTTGTTGTTGTTGTTGATGTAGTTGGTGAGGTGGTTGTATTTGTTGTTGATGTAGTTGATGAGATGGTTGTATTGTTTGTTGTTGTTGTTGTTGTTGTTGTTGTTGTTGTTGTTGTTGTTGTTGTAGTTGGTGAGGTTGTTGTTGTTGTTGTTGTTGTTGTTGTTGTAGTTGGTGAGATGGTTGTATTTGCTGTTGTTGTTGTTGTAGTTGGTGAGATGGTTGTATTTGCTGTTGTTGTTGTTGTAGTTGGTGAGATGGCTGTATTTGTTGTTGTTGTAGTTGTTGTTGTTGTTGTTGTTGGTTGTTGTTGTTGTTGTAGTTGGTGAGGTTGTTGTTGTGTTGTTGTTGTTGTTGTTGTAGTTGGTGAGATGGCTGTATTTGTTGTTGTTGTTGTTGTTGGTGAGGTTGTTGTATTTGGTGTTGTTGTTGTAGTTGGTGAGGTTGTTGTTGTTGTAGTTGTAGTTGGTGGGGTGCCTGAACCTGCTGTTGTAGTTGGCGGAGGGACTGTAGCTGCTGTTGTATTTCGTGGGGCAACTGTCTTAGTGGTGTCTGGTGTTGTTGTTGTTGTTGTTGTTGTTGTTGTTGTTGGTGATAGACCCGTTGCTGTTGGCATGGAAGGAGGAGTTCTCCCTGCCCTTCAAGGCCAGATGGTGCTGGGAGGGCGTCCAGAGCTGGCATCTTCTCCATCTGTCCATACTGGCGTGGTCCAGGAGGGCGGTGTTGATGGTGGCGCGAGGGGGAGGTGATGAAGGGCGTCGGTTCCAGCTGCTCCTGGAACTCCGGAGGGCGAGGTGGCCTCTCCTGCGCCTGCTGCTGGACCTGTGTAGGGTGAGGCGCGCCTTCCAGTGGCTGTAAGCCCAGCAGACGCGCTGGGAAGGACTGCCTGGAAGAAGAAGAAGGAGGCGCTGCTGGTGGCTGCTGGTGCTGGAACTGGGTCACCGCCGCCGATGTTGGCTGGAAGGGACGTTCTTGCTGGAAGTGCTGGGGCGTCTGCTGCATGAAGGAGGAGGGCGGTGGTTCCAGAGGCCACCGGTAGAACGGGGAAGCCTTCAGCGCCTTCTGCGAGCACTCCATCGGGTCCTGGCGACACATTCCGTACGCGGGGCGATGGAGTAACTTGTGGGCGTAGGGATCGCTTGGCGAACTGCTGGATTGCCCTGCAGAAGAAGGAGGAGCTGCTGCTGGAGGAGGAGGTGTCGACGAAGAAGAGGGAGGCTTCCAGTACCCACCACTGTTTCCTGGAGGAGGAGGAGAAGCCTTCCAGTAAGCCCGGCAATGGCCAGGCCCCTGGCCTGGAACCGCTGGTGGAGGAGAGGTCTTCCAGTAACCATTGTTCGTTCCAAGATGCGAGAAGGGCTTGCTATACGTGGGCGAAGGCGTGCTTCTTCTGTATCCATTGGAGTACCAGACCAAGCCCTCGTGCATGATCCTCTTCAGGTAGATATTCTCCTGAAGGTGTGGACAGCAGCCCGAGGCTGGCGCCGTGGCGAGCGCTGGCGTCTGGTAGCAAGAAGAACCAGCCATCGTCAGCCAAGTCTGGAAGAAGAAGGGAAAGAAAAAAGGAATTATATCAATGTTTGTCCAATTTGCATATTCCAATAATATATTAGACCAACTGTTCCTATGATATTCTTAACCTGAAATGTAGTTCATTTTTCTAAGTTTGAACCTATGTTGGTGTGATCTCAAGGGCACGACGGTATACGACCCTTGAACACGACGGTATACGACCCTTGAGCACGACGGTATACGACCCCTTGAGCACGACGGTATACGACCCTTATGTACGACGGTAGGGCCCTTGAACACGACGCTATACGACCCTTGAACACGACGGTATACGACCCCTTGAACACGACGGTATGCGACCCTTGAACACGACGGTATACGACCCTTGAACACGACGGTATACGACCCTTGAACACGACGATAAATGCAGGTGTGCGAGTGTACAGCACCAAGAGAGAGAGAGAGAGAGAGTGTAGAGTAGGAACAGGTGGGAGAACAGGTGTATCAAAGTAGAATACACCAACACCTGTATGTACGTGGGAGAACAGGTGTATCAAGGTACAAGAGACCAACACCTGTATGTACGTGGGAGAACAGGTGTATCAAGGTACAAGAGACCAACACCTGTATGTACGTGGGAGAACAGGTGTATCAAGGTAGAACAGACCAACACCTGTATGTACGTGGGAGAACAGGTGTATCAAGGTACAAGAGACCAACACCTGTATGTACGTGGGAGAACAGGTGTATCAAGGTACAAGAGGCCAACACCTATATGTACGTGGGAGAACAGGTGTATCAAGGTGCAAGAGACCAACACCTGTATGTACGTGGGAGAACAGGTGTATCAAGATAGAACAGACCAACACTTGTATGTACGTGGGAGAACAGATGTATCAAGGTAAAACAGACCAACACCTGTATGTACGTGGGAGAACAGGTGTTTCAAGGTAAAGTTGAGTTAATAGGATGGAGACGGGGTCTTCCTTCGCCCCGTGGTCCTCAACGAAGACCAGGTGGTCTTTGCAAGTCTACGACGTCAAAGTACGTTCAGCCATGGTCCTGTGGTCCGTACCACCGCCATGGTCTTATGACCACACTATGACACACACACACTAGTGTGACACGAGGTGGCCAGTGTGACGACACCCCCCCCCCCTTCCCCCAGGGGACACCACAGGGTCTGTCTACCACCAAAGGTCTTTTCATCATCGCCCGTTCAGCAACGTGTTCAAACAACAGACCATCCCTTGACGTGTTCAAACATCCTGATTAACAGTGACCCCGTGGGAACACAGTGACCCCGTGGGAACACAGTGACCCCGTGGTAACACAGTGACCCCGTGGTACCAGTGACCCCGTGGTAACAGTGACCCCGTGGTAACACAGTGACCCCGTGGTAACACAGTGACCCCGTGGGAACACAGTGACCCCGTGGTACCAGTGACCCCGTGGTAACAGTGACCCCGTGGTAACAGTGACCCCGTGGTACCAGTGACCCCGTGGTAGAACTCCCTTCCCGTACATTACAAGTAATAGATCACACACACACACACACACACACACACACACACACACACCAGCCCAGCGTCCAGCCGTCCCTGTGTCTGCTGGTCCCAGCCAATCACACTCCTTCACCCATGGGTCAGGTCAGGTCATGTGTGATAACAGAAGCAGTTTTTGACCTGCCCTAACCCTCCAACATGGGTGTAGGTGTGGTGGGTGTGGGGGGTGTAGGTGTGGTGAGTGTGGGGGGTGTAGGGGGGTGTAACTGACCTCCGGCCTGCTAACATGGGGTAGAGGGATCTCAAGTCTTGAACACTACAGGTGGAGCAAGGGTGGCGAGGTGGTGTTGTTCTGGGATGGGGCCAACCAAACTTAGGTCAGGTCAGGTCAGGTCAATGACCGTGTCATCCAGTGATTAGTGATGTCATGATGGTATACTGCGACACAACTAATCCCCCTTTAATTGCTTGTTATCTCTTTGGACGCTTACTGCTCTTAGTCCAATCGCAACCTGGATGGCTCTTGTGAAAGAAAATGGATGAGGGCTTTTCGCCTGCTCACAAGTCAGGCCCTATGTTCTAGGGCGGTGAGGGGGCCCTAAGCACTAGGCCTAAAGGGGGGGGAAGGAGGGGGGTTTAGGCCCCCCCAGGGAACATGGCTCCCTTGAGGGAAATACAAGTGTTAAGGTTTATATATATATGACCTGACCTCTGACCTTCCTCTTCTTACACTGTGTGTGTGTGTGTGTGTGTGTGTGTGTGTGTGTGTGTATTGTGGTTGGAGTCTTCTTAATAATTTCTTCAGTTAAAAGTGTGTCACAGTTTGTAAAATGGCCTCAGGACATATTGACATTATAAACAAATGTGCCAGCGCTCCGACACGATGCAGTTCCATCTCTTTCCATGAGACAATTGATTTATAGTTTTCTCTTAGCATCTTCCCAGTCACTCTTGTGATCACAGACAGTTTTAGATTGGAATAATCTATCGCTTTCAAGTACAGACAAGCGTGTCACCTTTGGTCGCTATAGAACGCTACCCTTGATTGGCTATGGGACTAAGAGCCATTCTGATTGGTTGGAAAGGGGGTTCCAATGTCTCGGGTCAAGTCACACGCACTTCCTTAGTGCCTTTTTTTGTTTACGTCAGCTGCGATTGACATATGGGATGACGTACCCACGCACTTTACCCCCCACGCCTTGAGCTGGCGTGTATGACGAGGGTTCGAGGGACAACATCTGCTTCAAAACAGAATTATGAAAGGAAATGCTTCGTGGGCAGACATCACAACTCACACTGATGGGAAATAGCAACACACACACACACCACACACACACACACACGACACACACACACACAACACACACACACACATACACACATACACACACCACACACACATACACACACATACACACACACACACACAACACACAACACACACACACAACAACACACACACACCACACACACCACACACACACACATCACACACACACACACTACACACACACACACACACACACACACACACACACATAACACACACACACACCACACACACACACACTACACACACACACACAACACACACACATACACAAAGACACACACACACACATACACACACACCACACACATACACACACACACACACACAGACACACACACACAGACACAGACACACACACACACACACACACACACACACATACACACATACACACACACACACACACAGGTTCTATACACGAACATGTAGGGCAGACGCACACACACACAGGTTCGTAATATATATATATATATATATACTATATATATATATATTGATAGATAGATAGATATATAGATAGATAAATAGATAGATAAATAGATAGATAAATAGATAGATAAATAGATAGATAAATAGATAGATAAATAGATAGATAAATAGATAGATAAATAGATAGATAAATAGATAGATAAATAGATAGATAGATATATATATATATAATATATATAATATATATAGATATAGAGAGAGAGAGAGATGAGAGAGAGATGAGAGAGAGAGAGAGGAGAGAGAGAGAGAGAGAGGAGAGAGAGAGAGTGTTAGAGTAGGAACAGGTGGGAGAACAGGTGTATCAAAGTAGAATACACCAACACCTGTATGTACGTGGGAGAACAGGTGTATCAAGGTGCAAGAGACCAACACCTGTATGTACGTGGGAGAACATGTGTATCAAGGTACAAGAGACCAACACCTGTATGTACGTGGGAGAACAGGTGTATCAAGGTAGAACAGACCAACACCTGTATGTACGTGGGAGAACAGGTGTATCAAGGTACAAGAGACCAACACCTGTATGTACGTGGGAGAACAGTGTATCAAGGTACAAGAGGCCAACACCTATATGTACGTGGGAGAACAGGTGTATCAAGGTGCAAGAGACCAACACCTGTATGTACTGGGAGAACAGGTGTATCAAGATAGAACAGACCAACACTTGTATGTACGTGGGAGAACGGATGTATCAAGGTAAAACAGACCAACACCTGTATGTACGTGGGAGAACAGGTGTTTCAAGGTAAAGTTGAGTTAATAGGATGGAGACGGGGTCTTCCTTCGCCCCGTGGTCCTCAACGAAGACCAGGTGGTCTTTGCAAGTCTACGACGTCAAAGTACGTTCAGCCATGGTCCTGTGGTCCGTACCACCGCCATGGTCTTATGACCACACTATGACACACACACACTAGTGTGACACGGGGTGGCCAGTGTGACGACACCCCCCCCCCTTCCCCCAGGGGACACCACAGGGTCTGTCTACCACCAAAGGTCTTTTCATCACCGCCCGTTCAGCAACGTGTTCAAACAACAGACCATCCCTTGACGTGTTCAAACATCCTGATTAACAGTGACCCCGTGGGAACACAGTGACCCCGTGGGAACACAGTGACCCCGTGGTAACAGTGACCCCGTGGGAACACAGTGACCCCGTGGTACCAGTGACCCCGTGGTAACAGTGACCCCGTGGTAACACAGTGACCCCATGGTACCAGTGACCCCGTGGGAACACAGTGACCCCGTGGTACCAGTGACTCCGTGGTAACAGTGACCCCGTGGTACCAGTGACCCCGTGGGAACACAGTGACCCCGTGGTACCAGTGACCCCGTGGTAACACAGTGACCCCGTGGTACCACAGTGACCCCGT
>NC_092268.1:7609465-7631965 GCF_036320965.1 Panulirus ornatus
ACAAAGGGCCATTACAATATGGACATAATGTCCCTCATCTTCTTATCTATTTACCCAGAGTCAAATATGGAGTCGTATACACATGCCAGTTACAAAATGCATGACTGTGTCTTCACTACAAAATGCATCATTTTATCTTCACTACAAAATGCATCATTTTATCTTAACTACAAAACACACGACTGCATCTTCACTACACAATGCAAGAATTTATCTTCACTACAAAATACATAATTGTATCTTCACTACAAAATACATAATTGTATCTTCACTACAAAATACACAATTTTATCTTCACTACAAAACGCACAATTGCATCTTCACTACAAAATGCATAAATGTATCTTCACTCCAACCCTGGATAACCAGGGTTGGAACTCCGTTATTCATTTATCATTTATCATCCCTCATTTATCCTTTTTTGGCAGCCATAACAACCTTTAAGATATTAACCTAAAACTTAATCCCTAAACAACCCATTCTTTCTTTAAGGTTTTACAACAAGTGTTCAGTTATAACAACTCTTGTACATGATAAACAACGGTAACAAATAATGATAAAAGCATATAGATTAATTCTTAAGTAATCTACTTTACTTGAGATATATATATATATATATATATATATATATATATATATATATATATATATATATATATATATATATATATATATATATATTTTTTTTTTTTTTTTTTTTTTTTTTTATAACTTGTCGCTGTCTCCCGCGTTTGCGAGGTAGCGCAAGGAAACAGACGAAAGAAATGGCCCAACCCCCCCCATACACATGTACATACACACGTCCACACACGCAAATATACATACCTACACAGCCTTCCATGGTTTACCCCAGACGCTTCACATGCCTTGATTCAATCCACTGACAGCACGTCAACCCCTGTATACCACATCGCTCCAATTCACTCTATTCCTTGCCCTCCTTTCACCCTCCTGCATGTTCAGGCCCCGATCACACAAAATCCTTTTCACTCCATCTTTCCACCTCCAATTTGGTCTCCCTCTTCTCCTCGTTCCCTCCACCTCCGACACATATATCCTCTTGGTCAATCTTTCCTCACTCATTCTCTCCATGTGCCCAAACCATTTCAAAACACCCTCTTCTGCTCTCTCAACCACGCTCTTTTATTTCCACACATCTCTCTTACCCTACGTTGCTTACTCGATCAAACCACCTCACACCACACATTGTCCTCAAACATCTCATTTCCAGCACATCCATCCTCCTGCGCACAACTCTATCCATAGAGGGATTATTACGAATAAATGACCATAAAGAATAGATAAATGCTTGCATTATCCACCATTTAATTACCAGAAAGAGACTTAGATGGAAATGATAAATAATAAATGATAATTGTGGATTTGTTTACGTGAGGGAGTTGCCAAAGGTCACTTTCATACGAAATTCTTGATCACGTCATCGCTGTGCTACAGACTCTCCCACCCCAGAGGCCGAAGACGATTGGCCGACACGCTTTGACGTCATAGGTCGCGCACCCAGTAAGGAGGGGGCTCACTCCCCTCTTGCTACACGTGGACCAATCACGTCTCTCCCCCCAGGACACCCCCATGGCACCTCCCCCACCACCCCTTTTCATGACGTCACTTCAGCAGAAGGGAGCCATGTCGCTGGTCTAAAAGGGAAAGTCTTTTCGCTGGTTTACCTAAGGGCACCGTAAGGGCTTGGCAGATAAGGAGACAAAGGGCTTGGCTAAGGGGATAATGTCTTATCTGAACCTCCAAGTAGATAAGACGCCATAGGAAAAGACCCCCCCTCATCCCCCCCCTAAGTCTACCTTATCCATATGGACTGAGATCGTAAACCACAGTGCTAGATTAAGGGCCAGGTTTACACCCATGCCTGGTTTACAGGTGGGATTTCAGGGAATGTAAACCATCTGGTATACTTGGTGAAATGCCAGGTAAACTATGACGCATCTGATGTTTACGATGACGCAGATATATAGAGATTTACAAACCCCTTGAACACGGCGGTATACGACCCTTGAACACGACGGTATACGACCCTTGAACACGACGGTATACGACCCTTGAACACGACGGTATACGACCCTTGAACACGACGGTATACGACTTGAACACGACGGTATACGACCCTTGAACACGACGGTATACGACCCTTGAACACGACGGTATACGACCTTGAACACGACGGTATACGACCCTTGAACACGACGGTATACGACCCTTGAACACGACGGTATACGACCCTTGAACACGACGGTATACGACCCTTGAACACGACGGTATACGACCCTTGAACACGACGGTATACGACCCTTGAACACGACGGTATACGACCCTTGAACACGACGGTATACGACCCTTGAACACGACGGTATACGACCCTTGAACACGACGGTATACGACCCTTGAACACGACGGTATACGACCCTTGAACACGACGGTATACGACCCTTGAACACGACGGTATACGACCCTTGAACACGACGGTATACGACCCTTGAACACGACGGTATACGACCCTTGAACACGACGGTATACGACCCTTGAACACGACGGTATACGACCCTTGAACACGACGGTATACGACCCTTGAACACGACGGTATACGACCCTTGAACACGACGGTATACGACCCTTGAACACGACGGTATACGACCCTTGAACACGACGGTATACGACCCTTGAACACGACGGTATACGACCCTTGAACACGACGGTATACGACCCTTGAACACGACGGTATACGACCCTTGAACACGACGGTATACGACCCTTGAACACGACGGTATACGACCCTTGAACACGACGGTATACGACCCTTGAACACGACGGTATACGACCCTTGAACACGACGGTATACGACCCTTGAACACGACGGTATACGACCCTTGAACACAAGACACGCCTGCGAAGGGCTTCCCCACCAATCAGGGAGCGAGCGTCTGTCGCGCAAGCTGCTCTCTCTCTCTCTCTCTCTCTCTCTCTCTCTCCTCTCTCCTCTCTCTCTCTCCATCTCTCTCTCCCTTCTCTCTCTCTCTCTCTCTCTCTCTCCTCACCCAGCACACACCACACACACACACACACACACACACATACTTTATAATCACTTATACGCACTTTACAATGACTTATACGCACTTTACAATCACATATACGCACTTTACAATCACATGTACGCACTTTACAGTCACATATACGCACTTTACAGTCACATATACGCACTTTACAATCACTTATAGGCACTTTACAATCCTTATACGCACTTTACAATCACATATACGCACTTTACAATCACATGTACGCACTTTACAGTCACATATACGCACTTTACAGTCACATATACGCACTTTACAATCACTTATAGGCACTTTACAATCCTTATACGCACTTTACAATCACATATACGCACTTTCCAATCCTTATGCGCACTTTACAATCACATATACGCACTTTCCAATCCTCATGCGCACTTTACAATCACATATACGCACTTTACAATCACATATACGCACTTTACAATCACATATACGCACTTTACAATCACATATACGCACTTTACAATAAGCCTCGGTCATAAGGACTTGACCTCGTTGTCTTTTCCTGGCGCTACCTTGCTGAAGCAGGACGTGGCGATGCTGTTTCCTGTGGGCCGGGGTAGTGACAGAATTGGATGAAGGCAAGCATGAATATGTACACGTGTATGTATGTATATATGTCTCCGTATATGTATGTACATGTGCGTATGTGGGCGTTTATGTATACATACGTGTATATGAGTGGATGGGCCATTCTTCGTCTGTTTCTTGGCGCTACCTCACTGACGCGGGAAACGGCAAGCAAGTATGATAATGCAGAATGATATTTCAAGTTGATTTTTAAGTCACTATTAGTGGTATAGAAAGGGTAATGTCTATATCTATATTCTATCATTTATCTCTAAGTTCTATGCAGAACCTAAGTATAGAAATCATAGATATAGGTTCAGAAAATATAATTTGTGGAATATAGTCATCATACAATGCTCAGATTGCATTTAAAAACCTCTTTCTTCGTCTTACATACATGGATTTGACAATCTGCATACAAAAAAACATTTAGAAGAGTTATCCATAAAATGTATGTTTTCTATGATAAAAAATATATTGAAGAAAACGTTAAGGGATAACATTAATAATTGTAATAAATTGACGGATTTCAAACATTTTTATCACAAATGGGAAAAATCACCTAAATCCATTTAACTAAGATAATGTATGATATTCATATATGACGAACTATGTATATGATACCTTTATATGTATGTATACTCATGTATGATGCTAGAAACATGTGTTCTTATGTGTGTGTTGCGTGGTATTGTATTGTATAGGCTCCACGAGATGTGAGTCAGCCAACCTATTATGAACCTTATGTCATGTTGTTGGAGGGTTTGATGTCCTGTTGTTGGAGGGAGAGAGAGAGAGAGAGAGAGAGAGAGAGAGAGAGAGAGAGAGAGAGAGAGAGAGAGAGAGGACCCACTTACCCACAGACCCTCTCCCTCCCCAGGGAGGTTCGCCCTGTGGTCTTATACGGACCAGTGGTCTATAATGAGACACCCAGGGGGTCTGTGCTGTATGTATATATATATGGTCTTCGCCGTGTACACCATCAGACCTGGTCTTCTCCAACATTTAGTGCAACATTCACCAACACTTATCCTCACTTTCACCAACACAGAGTCACTTTCACCAACATGAACCCCTTACCAACATGAACCCCTCACCCACATGAACCCCTCACCCACATGAACCCCTCACCCACATGAACCCCTCACCCACATGAACCCCTCACCAACATGAACCCCTCACCAACATGAACCCCTCACCCACATGAACCCCTCACCCACATGAACCCCTCCCACATGAACCCCTCACCCACATGAACCCCTCACCAACATGAACCCCTCACCCACATGAACCCCTCACCAACATGAACCCCTCACCCACATGAACCCCTCACCAACATGAACCCCTCACCCACATGAACCCCTCACCAAAATGAACCCCTCACCAACATGAACCCCTCACCCACATGAACCCCTCACCCACATGAACCCCTCACCAACATGAACCCCTCACCAACATGAACCCCTCACCCACATGAACCCCTCACCAACATGAACCCCTCACCAACATGAACCCCTCACCAACATGAACCCCTCACCAACATGAACCCCTCACCAACATGAACCCCTCACCAACATGAACCCCTCACCAACATGAACCCCTCACCAACATGAACCCCTCACCAACATGAACCCCTCACCAACATGAACCCCTCACCAACATGAACCCCTCACCAACATGAACCCCTCACCAACATGAACCCCTCACCAACATGAACCCCTCACCAACATGAACCCCTCACCAACATGAACCCCTCACAATCACCACAAACCCCTCACCCACATGAACCCCTCACCAACATGAACCCCTCACCATCACCAACATGAACCCCTCACCATCACCAACATGAACCCCTCACCAACATGAACCCCTCACCAACATGAACCCCTCACCAACATGAACCCCTCACCAATCATATTACACCAATGCGAACATTAGACTCACTCCATATCTACCATTAATGCTGACGAAAATGAGCCACATCACTGCATGTACATGAACCCCTGAGATAATTATGCTTTGAACAACATAACGGGGCTCTGGTCTACGGTCTACTGGGCACTGATACCTGGGTCACTGGGTCTACTGCACCTGGGTGCAACTGGTCTACTGATGACCGGTGTCTACTGGTCTACTCACATGACCTGGTGTCTACGGGTCTACTGCATGACCTGGGGTTCTACTGGGTCTACTGCATGACCATGGTGTCTACTGGGTCTACTGCATGACCGGGTGTCACTGGGTCACTGCATGACCGGTGTCTCGGTCTACTGCATGACCTGGGTTCTACGGGTCTATGCATGACTGGGTGCTACTGGTCACTGATACTGGGTACTGGGGTCTACTGCATGACCTGGGGTGTCTACTGGGTCTACTGCATGACCTGGGTGTCTACTGGGGTCTACTGCATGACCTGGGGTGTCTACTGGGGTCTACTGCATGACCTGGGGTGTCTACTGGGGGTCTACTGCATGACCTGGGGGGGTCTACTGCATGACCTGGGGTGTCTACTGGGGGTCTACTGCATGACCTGGGGGTCTACTGGGGTCTATGCATGACCTGGGGTGTCTACTGGGGGTCTACTGCATGACCTGGGGTGTCTACTGGGGTCTACTGCATGACCTGGGTGTCTACTGGGGTCTACTGCATGACCTGGGGTGTCTACTGGGGGTCTACTGCATGACCTGGGGTGTCTACTGGTCACTGCTACTGGGGGGTCTACTGCATGACCTGGGGTGTCTACTGGGGTCTACTGCATGACCTGGGGGGTCTACTGGGGGTCTACTGCATGACTGGGGTCGCTGACTGGGGGGTCTACTGGGGGTCTACTGCATGACCTGGGGTGTCTACTGGGGTCTACTGCATGACCTGGGGTGTCTACTGGGGGTCTACTGCATGACCTGGGGTGTCTACTGGGGGTCTACTGCATGACCTGGGGTGTCTACTGGGTCTACTGCATGACCTGGGGTGTCTACTGGGGATCTACTGCATGACCTGGGGTGTCTACTGAGGGTCTACTGCATGACCTGGGGTGTCTACTGGGGTCTACTGCATGACCTGGGGTGTCTACTGGGGTCTACTGCATGACCTGGGGTGTCTACTGGGGTCTACTGCATGACCTGGGGTGTCTACTGGGTCTACTGCATGACCTGGGGTGTCTACTGAGGGTCTACTGCATGACCTGGGGGGTCTATTTTCCCTCCAAACATCATAGTCTTTCGTCTATCTAACAAGCAGTTGGCCCTAACAACCCAATGACTCGACCCTCTTAACTACCTAATGTGTATCATCCCAGCCCTGCCATTGGCTAAGAGAGAGAGGAATCCCCATTTCTGATTGGTCCAGAGGTACAACGCAATGGCACGCTATTGGCTGCGTTCCTCGCCACTTGCCCAGCGGGGGTCGAACCCCGGCTATATAAACACTGTTGCTCGGGGGGCCGTTTTCTGTTGCCAACAGTGCCTCTTGGCCCTTCCCACCTCCCGTTACGACCACCTCTTCCATCCAACGGAAAGGTAACTCTATATTGATCTCTATATATCACCTTTCTATGGCTATGTTATATGGGGCTTTCTATAGGGGGTGATGGGGGGGGGAGGGGATGGGGTGTTTATAGTGTTGTGTGTGGATATAGAAATGGTGGTTCTGGTATATGGGTGAGACACAGAGCGAGGGAATGGGTGGTGAGACACAGAGATCTATGGCATCTCCCCCTTTCCCAGTGGTTTGGTATATGGGAACCAGACCTGGATGGGTGAGACACAGAATGCATCTCCCCTTCCGTGTTGGTATAGGGGTGGACACAGACCATGGGATTGGGTGGTGAGACACAGAGATCTATGGCATCTCCCCCTTTCCCAGTGGTTTGGTATATGGGTGAGACACAGCCCATGGGAATGGGAGGTGAGACACAGAGATCTATGGCATCTCCCCCTTTCCCAGTGGTTCTGGTATATGGGTGAGACACAGAGCGAGGGGAATGGGAGGTGAGACACAGACATCAATCGCATCTTCCCCTCCCCCTTTTCCCCCTAGATGTTCATCACACCTTCCTCCAAGTTGGTGGTGGGGGAACTGCTGCTGTTGAAGACCGTGTTGGAGATGGTGGTCTCCAACACTCTGGCCCTACAGCTGACCTACACCTTGAGGAAGAAGGGCTCCTTCTATGCTCAGGGCGACGTCTTGTTCTCCAGCAAGGTAAACACTTGAACCTTCACCTTGATCTCAGGGCTCAAGGGTCACCCTTGCCTAGTTAAGGGCTGTCCCTTCCTGCTATGTATAGGTCAAGGGTGACCCTTACACAGGTAAGGGCTCTCCCTACCTACTGTGTATAGGTCAAGGGTGACCCTTACATAGGTAAGGGCTCTCCCTACCTACTGTGTATAGGTCAAGGGTGACCCTTACATAGGTAAGGGCTCGCCCTACCTACTGTGTATAGGTCAAGGGTTAGCAAGGTACAGCAAAACTCAAAATACAGAATTACTACAGTAACTACAATGTAACACCCTAGCGATACTAACATACCCCTAGCGTACTGTACAATGTAACAAACTAGCGATACGTACAATGTAACACCTAGCGAACAGTACATGTAATACCTACGATACTGTACAATGTAACACCCTAGCCATACTGTACAATGTAACACCCTAGCGATACTGTACAATGTAACACCCTAGCGATACTGTACAATGTAACACCCTAGCGATACTGTACAATGTAACACCCTAGCGATACTGTACAATGTAACACCCTAGCGATACTGTACAATGTAACACCCTAGTGATGATGTACAATGTAACACCCTAGCGATACTGTACAATGTAACACCCTAGCGATACTGTACAATGTATGACCTATGTATACCACACACCAGCCATGTAATACATATGTGTACACCACTGTACAGGTCCGGAGTGAGGTGGAGTGTGGTACAATGTGTACTCCGTCCGGGTGCGTGGGCTACCACATACTGCACAATAGTACATACCTGGAGTGTACAACCTTCACCACGGTGTACAACTACACAGAGCACCTGGACTACCGATATTACTGCAGTGGTTAGTACATCTCCTTGTACATTCTAGTACATCCTAGTACTTAATACATCCCCTGTACATTCTAGTACATCCTAGTACTTAGTACATCCCTTGTACATTCTAGTACATCCTAGTACTTAGTACATCCCTTGTACATTCTAGTACATCCTAGTACTTAGTACATCCCTTGTACATTCTAGTACATCCTAGTACTTTGACCCCTCTCCTTGTACATCTCCCCCAGTGACCTCCCAGTGACCTTTACAGCCCCATCCCCTCCATCACTCCCACATGACCTCTGACGAGGCTAATTTGACCTTGACCTGACCTTGACCTTATCTCCCCCCACAGATTGCCGGTACAAGAACGAGTCTTGTACAGTGGATGAACAATGTGCCCAGCTGACCTTATATTCCGTATGTGACCCCATCACCAGCGTGTGTACATGTAGCCCCTTCACGTCGGATGATGGGCCACTGTGTACACTAAGTGAGGCTTAGGGGGGACCAGTAGGAATGAACCAGTGGGAAGGGGACCAGTGGGAATGAACCAGTGGGAAGGGACCAATGGGAATGGACCAGTGGGAAGGGACCAGTGGGAATGGACCAGTGGGAAGGGACCAGTGGGAAGGGACCAGTAGGAAGGGACCAGTGGGAAGGGACCAGTAGGAAGGGACCAGTGGGAAGGGACCAGTGGGAAGGGACCAGTGGGAAGGGACCAGTGGGAATGGACCAGTGGGAAGGGACCAGTAGGAAGGGACCAGTAGGAATGAACCAGTGGGAAGGGACCAGTGGAAGGGACCAGGGAAGGGACCAGTAGGAAGAACCAGTGGGAAGGGACCAGGGAATGGACCAGTGGGAAGGGACCAGTAGGAAGGGACCAGTAGGAAGGGACCAGTAGGAAGGGACCAGTGGGAAGGGACCAGTGGGAAGGGACCAGTAGGAAGGGACCAGTAGGAATGAACCAGTGGGAAGGGACCAGTAGGAATGAACCAGTGGGAAGGGACCAGTAGGAAGGGACCAGTGGGAAGGGACCAGTAGGAAGGGACCAGTAGGAAGGGACCAGTAGGAAGGGACCAGTGGGAAGGGACCAGTGGAAGGGACCAGTAGGAAGGGACCAGTTGGAAGGGACCAGTGGAAGGGACCAGTAGGAAGGGACCAGTGGGAAGGGACCAGTAGGAAGGGACCAGTAGGAAGGGACCAGTAGGAAGGGACCAGTGGGAAGGGACCAGTAGGAAGGGACCAGTGGGAAGGGACCAGTAGGAAGGGACCAGTGGAAGGGACAGTAGGAAGGGACCAGTGGAAGGACCAGTAGGAAGGGACCAGTGGGAAGGGACCAGTAGGAAGGGACCAGTAGGAAGGGACCAGTGGGAAGGGACCAGTGGAAGGGACCAGTGGGAAGGGACCAGTAGGAAGGACAGTGGAAGGACCAGTGGAAGGGACCAGTGGGAAGGGACCAGTAGGAAGGGACCAGTAGGAAGGGACCAGTAGGAAGGGACCAGTGGAAGGACATAGAGGACCAGTAGGAAGGGACCAGTAGGAAGGGACCAGTAGGAAGGGACCAGTAGGAAGGGACCAGTAGGAAGGGACCAGTGGGAAGGGACCAGTAGGAAGGGACCAGTGGGAAGGGACCAGTGGGAAGGGACCAGTAGGAAGGGACCAGTAGGAAGGGACCAGTAGGAAGGGACCAGTGGAAGGGACCAGTAGGAAGGGACCAGTAGGAATGAACCAGTGGGAAGGGACCAGTAGGAAGGACCAGTGGGAAGGGACCAGGAAGGACAGTAGGAGGGACAGTAGGAACGGGAGACCAGTAGGAAGGGACCAGTAGGAAGGGACCAGTGGGAAGGGACCAGTAGGAAGGGACCAGTGGAAGGGACCAGTAGGAAGGGACCAGTGGGAAGGGACCAGTAGGAAGGGACCAGTAGGAAGGGACCAGTGGGAAGGGACCAGTAGGAAGGGACCAGTAGGAAGGGACCAGTAGGAAGGGACCAGTGGGAAGGGACCAGTGGGAATGGACCAGTAGGAAGGGACCAGTGGGAAGGGACCAGTAGGAAGGGACCAGTAGGAAGGGACCAGTAGGAAGGGACTAGTAGGAAGGGACCAGTAGGAAGGGACCAGTGGGAATGGACCAGTAGGAAGGGACCAGTAGGAAGGGACCAGTAGGAAGGGACCAGTGGGAAGGGACCAGTGGAAGGGACAGTAGGAAGGACCAGTGGGAAGGGACCAGTAGGAAGGCCGTGAAGGCCAGTAGGAAGGGACCAGTGGAAGGGACCAGTAGGAAGGGACCAGTGGGAAGGGACCAGTAGGAAGGGACCAGTGGGAAGGGACCAGTGGAAGGGACCAGTGGGAAGGGACCAGTAGGAAGGGACCAGTAGGAAGGGACCAGTAGGAAGGGACCAGTAGGAAGGGACCAGTGAAGGACCAGTGGAAGGGCCAGTGGGAAGGGACCAGTAGGAAGGGACCAGTAGGAAGGGACCAGTAGGAAGGGACCAGTGGGAATGGACCAGTAGGAAGGGACCAGTGGAAGGGACCAGTAGGAAGGGACCAGTGGGAAGGGACCAGTAGGAAGGGACCAGTGGGAAGGGACCAGTAGGAAGGGACCAGTAGGAAGGGACCAGTAGGGAAGGGACCAGTAGGAAGGGACCAGTGGAAGGGACCAGTAGGGAAGGGACCAGTGGACAGGGACCAGTGGGAAGGGACCAGTGGAAGGGACCAGTGGGAAGGGACCAGTAGGAAGGGACCATAGAAGTGGACCTATCACATCACTCATCACACACTAGTCACTCACTCGAAGCACCATTAGTCATCACTCACTCAACCACTAGCCACACACTAGCACCAGTCACACCACAGCTACTAGACTCACTCAGAACTTAGTCATATACACTCACTCACTCACCTAGCACTCACTAACACTTAGTCACTCACTCACTCACTACACACACTTAGTCACTCACTCACACCCCACTTAGTCACTCACTCACCACACATTAGTCACCTCACACTACTACATGTCACTCACTCACTCACTCACTCACTCACATTTCACTCACTACACACTTAGTCACTCACTCACTCACTCACTAACACTTAGTCACTATCACTCACTCACTCACTACACACTCACTCACTCAACACTTAGTCACTCACCACTCATCAACTAGTCACTCACTCACTTCACTCACTCACACACTTAGTCACTCACTCACACACTTAGTCACTCACTCACTCACTCACTCACACACTTAGTCACTCACTCACTCACTCACTCACTCACTCACTCACACACTTAGTCACTCACTCACACACTTAGTCACTCACTCACTACTCACTCAACACTTAGTCACTCACTCACTTCACTCACTCACTCACTCACACACTTAGTCACTCACTCACTCACTCACTCACTCACACACTTAGTCACTCACTCACACACTTAGTCACTCACTCACTCACTCACTCACACACTTAGTCACTCACTCACTCATCACTCACACACTTAGTCACTCACTCACACACTTAGTCACTCACTCACTCACCACTCACACACTTAGTCACTCACTCACACACTTAGTCACTCACTCACTCACTGACTCAGTGATTCAGTGAGTGAGTGAGTGAGTGAGTAAGTGAGTGAGAGGTCCGTTGTTCCACAGAGCCTGCCCGTTTGTTTGATCATTGTGGCACAGATGATCAGTGTGTAGCCAGTACAAACTACACCCACTGTGACACCTCGCTCCCTGACCCCGTGTGTCTCTGTGCCACAAACTACACTCTCCACCACACTGCTGACGCCTGTGTCTTTGGTCAGTCCCTCTCTCTGTACAAATGTATATATATAAACAATGTATATGATGTGTAATGTATATATACATAAATAATGTATATGATGTGTAATGTATATATATATAAATAATGTATATGATGTATGATGTATAAATAATGTATATGATGTATGATATATAATGTATATGATGTATGATATATAAATAATGTATATGATGTATGATGTATATAAACAATGTGTATAATGTGGAACAACTTCACTTTCTGTGCAACGTCACACACACACAGAATATATATATATATATATATATATATATATATATATAATATATATATATATATATATATATATATAATATATATTATAGAACTCAAGTATAGAACGCACGTAATTATAGAACCTAACCTAACCCCGTGTGGATGACCCCGTGACCTCCCTCCTCCTCCTCCTGAGGTCATTAACCCCGTGTGGATGACCCCGTGACCTCCCTCCTCCTCCTCCTGAGGTCATTAACCCCGTGTGGATGACCCCGTGACCTCCCTCCTCCTCCCCCTCCTCCTGAGGTCACTGACCCCGTGTGGATGACCTCCTCCCTCCCCACACAGACCACGTGGGGTTTGGCTTCGTATCCCACAACGGGCGCCTCATATACCACTGGCACCCCGTGTTGCCCGTGTCGTGGGATGGGGCGCGGCAGCTGTGCGCGCGCATCCACGCCTCCATGTTCATGCCGCGGGACGAAGTGGACTGGCAGTGGATGAGCAGCGAGATCCACTTGCCCTTCCTGGGTCTCCACTTCCCCATCAACGACCAGGACCAGGAGGGAACCCTCGTCTGGAACGACGGAACGTGTGAGTACGTTCCATTCCGTGTGGTCCCCCGTGTTCCGTTCCGTGTGGTCCCCCGTGTTCCGTTCCGTGTGGTCTGTTCCGTTCCGTGTGGTCCCCCATGTTCCGTTCCGTGTGGTCCCCCTGTGTTTGTCCGTTCCGTGTGGTCTGTTCCGTTCCGTGTGGTCTGTTCCGTTCCGTGTGGTCCCCCGTGTTCCGTTCCGTGTGGTCCCCGTGTTCCGTTCCGTGTGGTCTGTTCCGTTCCGTGTGGTCCCCCGTGTTCCGTTCCGTGTGGTCTGTTCCGTTCCGTGTGGTCCCCCATGTTCCGTTCCGTGTGGTCCCCCGTGTTCCGTTCCGTGTGGTCCCCCGTGTTCCGTTCCGTGTGGTCCCCGTGTTCCGTTCCGTGTGGTCCCCCGTGTTCCGTTCCGTGTGGTCCCCGTGTTCCGTTCCTTGTGGTCTGTTCCGTTCCGTGTGGTCCCCCGTGTTCCGTTGCGTGTGGTCCCCGTGTTCCGTTCCTTGTGGTCCCCATGTTCCATTCCGTGTGGTCCCCATGTTCCGTTGCGTGTGGTCCCTCGTGTTCCGTGTGGTCCCCTTGTCGTGTCCCCGTGTTTCCGTTCCGTGTGGTCCCCATGTTCCGTTGCGTGTGGTCCCCGTGTTCCGTTCCTTGTGGTCCCCGTGTTCCGTTCCGTGTGGTCCCCATGTTCCGTTCCGTGTGGTCCCCGTGTTCCGTTCCTTGTGGTCCCCGTGTTCCGTTCCGTGTGGTCCCCATGTTCCGTTCCGTGTGGTCCCCGTGTTCCGTTCCGTGTGGTCCCCATGTTCCGTTGCGTGTGGTCCCCATGTTCCGTTCCGTGTGGTCCCCGTGTTCCGTTGCGTGTGGTCCCCATGTTCCGTTCCTTGTGGTCCCCGTGTTCCGTTCCTTGTGGTCCCCGTGTTCCGTTCCTTGTGGTCCCCGTGTTCCGTTCCGTGTGGTCCCCATGTTCCGTTCCGTGTGGTCCCCGTGTTCCGTTCCGTGTGGTCCCCATGTTCCGTTCGTGTGGTCCCCATGTTCCGTTCCTTGTGGTCCCCGTGTTCCGTTCCGTGTGGTCCCCATGTTCCGTTCCTTGTGGTCCCCGTGTTCCGTTCCTTGTGGTCCCCGTGTTCCGTTCCGTTGTGGTCCCCATGTTCCGTTCCGTGTGGTCCCCCGTGTTCCGTTCCTTGTGGTCCCCTGTTCCGTTCCTTGTGGTCCCCGTGTTCCGTTCCTTGTGGTCCCCATGTTCCGTTCCGTGTGGTCCCCGTGTTCCGTTCCTTGTGGTCCCCATGTTCCGTTCCTTGTGGTCCCCGTGTTCCGTTCCTTGTGGTCCCCGTGTTCCGTTCCTTGTGGTCCCCGTGTTCCGTTCCGTGTGGTCCCCATGTTCCGTTCCGTGTGGTCCCCGTGTTCCGTTCCGTGTGGTCCCCATGTTCCGTTCGTGTGGTCCCCATGTTCCGTTCCTTGTGGTCCCCGTGTTCCGTTCCGTGTGGTCCCCATGTTCCGTTCCTTGTGGTCCCCGTGTTCCGTTCCTTGTGGTCCCCGTGTTCCGTTCCGTGTGGTCCCCATGTTCCGTTCCGTGTGGTCCCCCGTGTTCCGTTCCTTGTGGTCCCCGTGTTCCGTTCCTTGTGGTCCCCGTGTTCCGTTCCTTGTGGTCCCCATGTTCCGTTCCGTGTGGTCCCCGTGTTCCGTTCCTTGTGGTCCCCATGTTCCGTTCCTTGTGGTCCCCGTGTTCCGTTCCTTGTGGTCCCCGTGTTCCGTTCCTTGTGGTCCCCGTGTTCCGTTCCGTGTGGTCCCCATGTTCCGTTCCGTGTGGTCCCCGTGTTCCGTTCCGTGTGGTCCCCATGTTCCGTTGCGTGTGGTCCCCATGTTCCGTTCCTTGTGGTCCCCGTGTTCCGTTCCGTGTGGTCCCCATGTTCCGTTCCTTGTGGTCCCCGTGTTCCGTTCCTTGTGGTCCCCGTGTTCCGTTCCGTGTGGTCCCCATGTTCCGTTCCGTGTGGTCCCCCGTGTTCCGTTCCTTGTGGTCCCCGTGTTCCGTTCCTTGTGGTCCCCGTGTTCCGTTCCTTGTGGTCCCCATGTTCCGTTCCGTGTGGTCCCCCGTGTTCCGTTCCTTGTGGTCCCCATGTTCCGTTCCTTGTGGTCCCCGTGTTCCGTTCCTTGTGGTCCCCGTGTTCCGTTCCTTGTGGTCCCCATGTTCCGTTCCGTGTGGTCCCCATGTTCCGTTGCGTGTGGTCCCCGTGTTCCGTTCCTTGTGGTCCCCGTGTTCCGTTCCTTGTGGTCCCCATGTTCCGTTCCGTGTGGTCCCCATGTTCCGTTGCGTGTGGTCCCCCGTGTTCCGTTCCTTGTGGTCCCCGTGTTCCGTTCCTTGTGGTCCCCATGTTCCGTTCCGTGTGGTCCCCATGTTCCGTTGCGTGTGGTCCCCGTGTTCCGTTCCTTGTGGTCCCCGTGTTCCGTTCCTTGTGGTCCCCATGTTCCGTTCCGTGTGGTCCCCATGTTCCGTTGCGTGTGGTCCCCGTGTTCCGTTCCTTGTGGTCCCCATGTTCCGTTCCTAATTTCCCGTTCTGTTCCTTATGGTCCGTTCTTCCGTTTGACCCCAAGAGATGACCAATGGACTGCAAGGAACGTAAGAAAACGTTCCTTGGTTAAATATCAAAGGAAAACCTGATGTTTGTTTGTTTGTTGTTGTTGTTGTTGTTCTCGGGAGAGAGAGAGAGAGAGAGAGAGAGAGAGAGAGAGAGGTGTGTGCGTGTGTGTGTGTGTGTGTGTGTGGATGCATGAGTCTCATGGTGCTGCTATAGGAGAGAGGGGAGAGAGAGAGAGAGAGAGAGAGAGAGAGAGAGAGAGAGAGAGAGAGAGAGAGAGGTGTGTGCGTGTGTGTGTGTGTGTGTGTGGATGCATGAGTCTCATGGTGCTGCTATAGGAGAGAGGGAGAGAGAGAGAGAGAGAGAGAGAGAGAGAGAGATCTATTTTACTCTTGAGGTTGTTGTTGTTGTTGTTGTTGTTGTTGTTGTTGTTGTTTACCCCTTCCCTTCCCTTCCAGCGGCAGAGAACGTCCCGTTCCTACAGTGGGCACTGGGTTCTCCCAGCTGGACCAATAACATCTTATCCAACTGTGTCTGGATGTTACCAGCTGTGCCGCTCGTCTCGCCATCTACCCTCACCTTCAAGTCTTGCATCTTCCCAGAGCTCGTCTGTGTCATCTGTGAGGCCAACTAGGAACGCTGGGTGACACAGAAAACCATCCCCCCCCCCCCCGCTGGCTGGGTGACACAGAAGACCATCCCCCCCCCGCTGGCTGGGTGACACAGAAGACCATCCCCCCGCTGGCTGGGTGACACAGAAGACCATCCCCCCCCCCGCTGGCTGGGTGTCACAGAAGACCATCCCCCCCGCTGGCTGGGTGACACAGAAGGCCATCCCCCCGCTGGCTGTGTGACACAGAAGGCCATCCCCCCGCTGGCTGGGTGACACAGAAGACCATCCCCCGCTGGCTGGGTGACACAGAAGACCATCCCACGCTGGTTGGGTGACACAGAAGACCATCCCCCGCTGGCTGGGTGACACAGAAGACCATCCCCTGCTGGCTGGGTGCCACAGAAGGCCATCCCCCGCTGGCTGGGTGACACAGACCTCGAGATAAGTGGTGAGGTGGCGACGGGAATGGATGACGGCAGCAAGTATGAATATGGACTTGTGTACATATATATGTGGATATATCTGTGTATTCATATGTATGTATACGTATAGGTATGTATATGTGCTGTGTGTGGACGTGTATGTATATACATGTGTATGTGGGCGGGTTGGGCCATTCTTTCGTCTGTTTCCTTGCGCTACCTCGCTAACACGGGAGACAGCGAACAAGTATAATATATATATATATATATATATATATATTCCTATGAGTCCACGGGGAAAACGAAGCACGAAAAGTTCCCAAGTGCACTTTCGTGTAATAATCACATCATCATCCAATATATATATATATATATATATATATATATATATATATATATATATATATATATATATATATATATATATATATATATATATATAAAATTAACCCAATATTTACTTGAGCAGAGAAATATATTGACCCTGGAGCCACACGAACACCAAGAGGCCATTTAAAATGGCTTTGAGTAATTATATATCTTCACACAGAGCCACTGATGATAAACTTACACCTTGTTAAATATTAACGCCATTTATCTACGCCGGTAAATGGAGTTGGAACATGTCTTGAGGCGAAATTATACCTTTTAAATGAGGAGGTTTTCTCGCCTCTATTAGTCTCCAGTGGAACCCACCTGACACAGACACTTAATGGAGCGCAATATGCTGTGTGTGTGTGTGTGTGTGTGTGTGTGTGTGTGTGTGTGTGTGTGTGTGTGTATCTTTAGGAACATACATACGGAACACTGGAACATACGGAACACTGGAACATATGGGACACTGGAACATACGGAACACTGGAACATATGGGACACTGGAACATACGGGACACTGGAACATACGGAACACTGGAACATACGGGACACTGGAACATACGGAACACTGGAACATACGGGACACTGGAACATACGGAACACTGGAACATACGGGACACTGGAACATACGGAACACTGGAACATACGGAACACTGGAACATACGGAACACTGGAACATACGGAACACTGGAACATACGGAACACTGGAACATACATACGGAACACTGGAACGTACGGAACACTGGAACATTCCAGACAACCTCCTTGATAATATAACCAAATAATTACTTTATTTATGACTTGCGGTAATAAATTATTTATGACTTAGGGAGATAAATGATTGAGCCATAGACTATGCGCTTTGTTCAGCAGTGTGGCACTCAGGTACCTTGATATCCCTGCCTTGATTATAACACTAGGGTTGTAGAATTATCCAGGAAAATGGTTGTAGAATTATTTAAGAGATAAATAAAGATAATAATGGATTGTATAGGTTGTAGACCAGTCAGCCATTGGGGTAAGGGTGAATGTTGTAGCCTTGTGGAGACGCTGCTGTTGTAGTTTTGTAGGTTGTTGTAGCCTCCCAGGCTGATGATGTAGTTTACACATACACCTGTTGTAGTTTTGTTATCTCTGACGCATCTTAGCATGTTTAAATTGATCAAAATAACATTCATGGACATTTTAATTAAGTCTACCTTAAAAATTGTTCGTTAACAAAGAAAACTAAAATTTGTATTATTAAAGAAAACGTTATATTTAATGCTCAACTCATCTAAAATGTCATCTCAATCTTACACATTCATCAGGTGTTTCGGTAGGATTTAAGGAGAAAAAGGTCTATGGATCTACTTTTCTCTACCGTTTTATGCCTAAATTTAACATTTGATATTCTCTATATCTATATAGATAATAAGTTTACTCACATGAGCGTATAAAACGTAGATATAAGTGATAGAAATGAGAGAGAGAAAGAGAGAGAGAGATTTTTAGCTCCAAATACTCGTAGTTTTGTCGTAGAATCATATAATTCATGTTAGATCATGTGATGATGACTTGTTTACCATCTTTATTAACAATTTAATTGTTCAGCTTCGTGTTATGGCGTCTCGTTATCAAAGATCTGTTCAAAAAGGAGCTGAAAAATTTGAAAGAAAACATGGTCGCCTTTTAACTTCTCTCTCTCTCTTCCACTTAGTTTACTTGTCTAATAAAAAAAATTGGGGCAGTATCTATAGATAATGATACTGGAAAAAGATATACAATAAAGATATCTTTGATAATCTTTATTGATGTTATTAGACATTTTATATATATATATATATATATATATATATATATATATATATATATATATATATATATATATATATATATAATATATATAATATATATATATATAATATTGTTTAGAAAGCAATAGATATATTTTTTCCAGTCTATACACCATCTATCGTATATATATATATATATATATATATATATATATATATATATATATATATATATATATTTTTTTTTTTTTTTTTTTTTGCTTTGTCGCTGTCTCCCGCGTTTGCGAGGTAGCGCAAGGAAACAGACGAAAGAAATGGCCCAACGCACCCCCATACACATGTACATACATACGTCCACACACGCAAATATACATACCTACACAGCTTTCCATGGTTTACCCCAGACGCTTCACATGCCTGATTCAATCCATATATATATATATATATATATATATATATATATATATATACCTCGTCTATTTAGGGTTTCTAGATTACAGATACTGTATCTATCAGGTAACAAAGACAAAAGATAACTGAAGTATCTTTTTTTGTTAATAATAATCCCATTTATATTTATATAAAAAGACTTACTGTTAACTGAATGAGCTATACCCTATACCACGTAATATGTCTTATATCTTATGATATTCTTCGTATATGTTATATAACCCACCTTCTTCTGATGGGACGAGGGCCCCTTCTGACTCCTCTTAGCCCAGTGGGTCCCTAAGGGACCCCAGTGGGTCCCAAGGGGCCCCACTTTGAACCCACCTAACCCACCTTATGTGTCTAGCACACCTACCACACACACACACACACACACTCCCATACCACTAAAACCCTCAGGCTGGGTCAAATATGGCTTTTAAATCGAGAAACTCAATTTATTTCCATTAATTTCTGATTAATTAAGCCATTACCGGTGCTAGACTAATCAATTAACGACGCGAAATTAGCGAAATAATAATTGAAGGAGATTGAATCAAACGGCTGATGTTGGAGTTTCCAAAGGCTTCCGGTAGACAATATTCAACTCATTTCTCCTCAACATTTGGGTTTATATTGACCAATAAGATGGGTGAGAGTAGCCATATTGACCAATAAAGTAGGTAAAAGTAGTGAAGACATCGACCATGCGGAAGTAAACTGTCTCCTGAGCCACAGAGAAGCAAGGCTTGTATTACGTCATTTTGAGGTTGCTGGCAACTCCGGCTGAGCCGGTGGGTAAGCGACGCTCAGTGGCTGACGTCAGTGAGTGGCTAGACTCGGTGGTGTGAAGGTGTGTTTTCATCTCGTCTCTTACAGTGTGACTTTCGAAAATTCTTTCAATATTATTTTGATAATTTGATATCATCACTTGCAGATAATTACAGTTTAATCTTATGAATATTTAAAGCCTCAATTATCTACATTTAGCGAATCAGACGGTAGAATACACCTATTGAGACTCGTAACTAGCGAAGTGGTGATTAGCGTTGTTTACGTCTTCATTTCTGCCTCATTTAGTGATAATTCCTCGCTAAATATTAGACCATTCATTTATCAAGATGATAAACCACATTATCAAAACTTGTTTACTAAAAACCCCGGTATTTAAACGTACAACTAGGGTTGGGTAATTAAGCCAAACAACGCCAGTGGGTAATTAACGACGAATTATACTAATTATCCCCGGGCCATTAATTAGTCTGGGCGGTGTTTATCACGACTTTATCATTATCGGCAGTTATTTATTTCCCCCCTGTGAACACGTCAATGCCTTAACAAGCGTTGGATGTGTTTAATCACCTGTTCTCTGGTTGGGTCATTACCCTCGAGGGGGCAATTAAACGCTAAGTTAATTATCATAATGATGGTTAGGTTATAAAGTTATTGTTGTGGGTTGTAGAAGGGTTTTTTTCTTGTTTTTTTTTCCAAATTATGGGATGCGAGTTTGGAACTCTCCTTTGGACAGACCCAGTTCGAACCCAGACACTAAGTTGACGAATGTTGAATGCGCGGGGACCGTCTGTGTGGAGCCCCCCCCCCCCCTGCCTACAGCCCCCCCGTGGTTAACGCCTGTAAGTGTTTATTGTTCGCACATCAAGCGTCTTCGTCCCACACCCAAGTGTCAGGGTTCGATGCCCTGGCTTTTTTCCAGTCTCCACCACGTCCATTGGAAGTACAATGTTCATGTTTAAGGTAAGAATATACGACTAGGTAGTATGTGGTGGAGGGGGGGCGCTTGGCTGTGCATAATTAGCACTGGTTTTAAAATACTTTATGCATGGATGTGTGTAGAATGGTCCTGCTGTTCCAGGCGCTACCTCTCAAAAGGGGGCAAAGTAGCCGGGTTTGATGTACATAGTTGCGTGTGTGGTATACAAGAGATGGGATGAGGGGAATATTGCTGAATTGGAAAGAGAATAAGGACATGTTTTGGAAGGTGTGCAGTGTGAGGACATACGTGGGAGCATGAGTGAGGGAGAGCAGTCTTGTGAGAAGAGAGGAGGTAGTGAAAGCCTTGCGTAAGGCGAAGTGCGGTAAACCATCAGGAGTGAATGACTGTTACTGAATTGCCCGAGCATTGGAGTGGATTGGTTAAGTCAGGACTTTTAACTTTCCATATTTCAGCTCAAGGTAAGTGGTAACTGATGGAGGTGATGATATTCACAGAACATCAGATTGGACTGGGACAATGTGTGACTTCAGGAATGGACTATGTAGACTCCTTAGAGAGAGGAGTAATGTAGGTGCGAGTAAGAAGAGAGGAGGATGAGTGGTTCCTTCCAGATAAATGTGGGTTTGCATCAAGGATGTAAACATAATAGCTCATCATAGACCTAGCGTTCAAACTAGATCCCTATTTCCCCTCTGGCGTTCAAACTAGATCCCTATTTCCCCTCTGGCGTTCAAACTAGATCCCTATTTCCCCTCTGGCGTTCAAACTAGATCCCTATTTCCCCTCTGGCGTTCAAACTAGATCCCTATTTCCCCTCTGGCGTTCAAACTAGATCCCTATTTCCCCTCTGGCGTTCAAACTAGATCCCTATTTCCCCTCTGGCGTTCAAACTAGATCCCTATTTCCCCTCTGGCGTTCAAACTAGATCCCTATTTCCCCTCTGGCGTCAAACTAGATCCCTATTTCCCTCTGGCGTCAAACTAGATCCCTATTTCCCCTCTGGCGTTCAAACTAGATCCCTATTTCCCCTCTGGCGTTCAAACTAGATCCCTATTTCCCCTCTGGCGTTCAAACTAGATCCCTATTTCCCCTCTGGCGTTCAAACTAGATCCCTATTCCCCTCTGGCGTTCAACTAGATCCGTGTATTACTCCTCCTCTGGTAATTACTGCCTCCTTCGGTAATTATGCCTCCTCGTGGTAATTATGCTCCCGTGGTATTACGCCTCCTTCGTGGTAAT
>NC_092268.1:7636965-7806965 GCF_036320965.1 Panulirus ornatus
GCGTCTATTCCAAGATGTGAAATACAGATATCTTAGTTATTTAACGAACCTGTAGGCAACAATTTGCATGGCTGATTCTCTATATATATTCTTATTTATCACAAAAGATAATTTTTTTCGTTTATAGTGTTTCATAACGAAAATGGCTTGAAAACTGATATGTAAGAATGTCTCCGACAAAATCCAGTGATTCCTAGACAAAACTTTAGTCTGCCCATAAATTACAGTTTTCTCTCGTGCTATTTACTGAGAGAAAACGGTTGAGGGTAGGCTATGGTAAAATGACTTAATATCGGTAACATGTATTTTGCCATCTTGCATGATAATATTCAACAAGTAAAATATCCTTATACATCTCCTACACACATAGAAATATTAAGTAAATGCTCTAGAATGATCCTAAACTTATTTAAGTATATCACAGAATCTTTAAATGGTTGTTAAACCTTAATCACCGCCCGAGAGAGATGCGTTAACAAGGGGGTTGATGGGTCGACATTATACAGCTTCCTTGAGCAATTTTCTTATGGCAATTTTATGACGCTGGTGAAGCTTCAGGTCACGTGTTGGTTATACCATCTTGCTGCATGATTTGGTTAGCTCAAATGGTGTCTGGTTGGATGTTTCTTAGCCCACTGTGGCATTTGGTTAGGTGACTATGGCACTTGGTTGGCCCAGTATGACGTTTGGTGAGTCCTCCACAGCATTTGTTTAGTCCATCCTGGTTTTGGTTAGCCCATTATGCTTCTTGGGTAACCCGCCATGGCTTTTGGTTAGCCCATCACGGCATTTGGTTAGCCAAATACATTTGGTTAGCTCACCATGCTTGTGTAACCTACCTTGGCTTTTGGCTAGCCCGTCACGGCATTTGGTTAGCCCGCCATATTTTTGGGGGGTAACCCATCATGGTTTTTGGTTAGCCGTACCTGGTTAGCCCACGGTTTGGTTAGCCACCGGCATTGTAAACGGAATTTGGTTAGCCCCACCATTGGAGCAATTTGGTTAGCCCACCACGGCATTTGGTTAGCACGCCACGGCATTTGGTTAGCCCACCACGGCATTTGGTTAGCCACCATTATTTGGTAGCGCACACGCATTGGTTAGCACACCATTTTTAGGCCCACCATTGGTTAGACTACCATTAGTTTAGGTCAACACACCATTAGGTTAGCTCACCATTAGTTTAGGTCAACACACCATTAGGTTAGCTCACCATTAGTTTAGGTCAACACACCATTAGGTTAGCACACCATTAGTTTAGGTCAACACACCATTAGGTTAGCACACCATTAGTTTAGGTCAACACACCATTAGGTTAGCTCACCATTAGTTTAGGTCAACACACCATTAGGTTAGCACACCATTAGTTTAGGTCAACACACCATTAGGTTAGCACACCATTAGTTTAGGTCACACCATTAGTTAGCACACCATTAGTTAGGTCTGGTTAGCTACACCATTAGTTTAGGTCAACACAACCCATTTAGGTTAGCCACCATAGTTAGTCCACACATTAGGTTACACACATTAGTTTAGTCAACACACCATTAGTTAGCACACCATTATTAGGTACCATATACACACCATTAGTTAGTCACACCATTAGTTTAGGTCAACACACCATTAGGTTAGCTACATTTTTAGGTCATAACCCATTATGTTTATCACTTTATCGGTACCTATCTATTATGTCAATTTAAGTCACCACGATTAAAATTCGGATTATCATATTAACGTTTTCTATTATTCAATTTATCATCAAAGAAAACCATACATAATGGTAGCCTCTTTTAATCTCTTAATATTACGAAGTACGAAAGTTATTACAAATTATTGCAATACTTTCTTCCACAGTTCACTGTATAACCACAGGGATTACAGATTAATAAGAGTTTAGGATAATTTTTCACAAATTATTAGAAAGTTCTTTGTCTTCAGCGAAAGAATAACTTTGGAGATAACTAAAGAATCTCAAAATGTTTCCTCAAATTCTCAAAAATATTTTTCCTTGAACGTCGAACCCAAAAATGGCTGCCCTTTAAAGAGACATAGAGTTAATAGTCTATATTATAACATTTGTGGGGGAAAAACATGGTATATGTTCTGCTGTTCAGTATATGTTCTTAAGAAGAACAGTTACTTTGTATAGATGAATTATCTGCAGGTGGCAATGGTGGTGATCATGGCCGCGCTCGCTGCCAACGCCTCCCTGGGCTGGCGGGCCCGCCCGGCTGCGGCTGCTGCCAGACGTCCATCTGCCGCAGGTACGTACGATAACTACAGAACCCCCCCCCCCCGCGCAAGAGGAACCTTTGGCGTTGGTTGGTGGCTTGTGTGTGTGTAACGAGAGAGAGAGAGAGAGAGAGAGAGAGAGAGAGAGAGAGAGAGAGGAGAGAGAGGAGTTTTAAATTCGTGTTGTCTTTACTCCCATGTATGTACACACACACACACAACACACACACACACACACACACAGTCACTGAAAGTATCCCACTACACAACCTGTGCCAGTAATGGCACCTCGAGCACACACACTTGAACTGTGCCCGTAATGACACCTTGAGCACACATGCTCAACCTGTGCCCGTAATGGCACCTCGAGCACACATACTTGAACTGTGCCTGTAATGGCACCTCGAGCACACATACTTGAACTGTGCCCGTAGTGGCGCCTCGAGCACACATGCTCAACCTGTGCCTGTGACAGTACACCTACGCCAAGCTTATTCTTGTCAAATCTTTATACATACAGTACTCTCAGCTATTATTGAAACATGACTGGACGCAAGGCAACAGAGAGCTTGAGGTAATAGGTATGTAAATAGTAGTGAAATGGGAAGGTAAATAAATTAAGAACAGTTTACATAAGCAAATATTACAAGGGGGGATAGTGAATTCAAGGTATAGCATGGAGCTTCTATAAGGAATATGGGGCACCACAGAACAACATAACGTCAAGTAACAGCGAATGAGGTACTAGATAGAATGAGGTTACAGCGAACATTATAGAATTGCTAATGAGGTAACAGTACACACAATAACTACAGTGGTAACAGTGAACTTGGGTTAAGAGAGATGGGTGCCAACAGGTATGTGGCCATGGCATGGAGGACCTCAGCAGCGCCACTTGCAAATGCACAATGAAGTCAGACGCTCACCGGGGAAGCCACGACCCCCAGCAGTCCCCACCCGAGCCTCCCTCATCATGGCTGAAGCAGCTTCTTCCCTCGGCCTTCCTGAGGACCTTAAGGTATGAAGACCCTCCCAAAGGATGCTTGTGTATGACCCCACCGCACAAGGCTAAACATCTGTCTCTTCCATCAGTCATATGGCACTCTGTCATTTGTTTCATATGGATTTCATGTATTTTCTAGCATAAGATTGATTAAAAAGTTAGGTTTCTAATCACCCAACATCCTTGTTGCACATTCAAGCATAGCATACAATAACATTTCTGCATGAGAGAGGGACAGTAAGATAAGGCTTATGTTTAGGAAAAAATAGCACTACCCTCTGTATGCAGAAAAAGTTGATAGATATTACAAAGTACTGCAGGGATGTAATTGTGGACTTTGTAATATATTTGTACTTTTAAGGAAAAAACAAGAACAACACACTTGTGTTATTTTACTTTCCAGTTTTACCGTCACCTGTGTCGGACGACAGATGTGTGCCCATATTCATGGCGGTGGATGGAGGCCAATATGCTGCAAGCCATTGTCAGGTGGTCTCTTCTTTTATAGACATCCAATGTATCTAAAACTTGTACAGTATTGAAGTGGTGTGCGAACCAGATGAACTAAGGCTCAACTTCTAGCGAAGAATTTTGCAGGACATTTGTGAATGCAAAGCCTAACATTCTACTAATTGATGACATCAGTTATAAAACTACTGATAATCTCTCTCCATCAAAACCACATTACTATGTTGGACAAGTGAGTGAAAAGAGCAGTGAAACTCAAAATTAGACTACACAATCAGTGGGAAAGGTGTTGTAAGTCAGTTTCACAAGGTAAGTTTTGTTTCAATTATGCCAATGTAATTTCATGTGTAGTTTATAATTCATGCTTCTTACCATTTCCCATTAGCCCATTCACATTTGTATATACATATTATGTTCATTTATTTCCCTAGATTTTTCTGGTCCCTTATTGATAGGCGTACAAGTTTTCAACTTTCATTTTTTTTCCTGAATTAATTGTCATTTTTCAGACTCCTTATCCTGTCTTGTTTCTACAGGCACCCATTTGAATTTACTATCCATCTATACCTCTGACGGCTGTTCCCAACTGGATCTCACTCAGTGGGGGTGGCCAAGGCAATAGAGTCTCCAAAACTGGCGAGCTACAGTGCCACTTCTTAGCCTTTAATTCCTAGTCCTTTACAGGCCACTGGCAGAGGGTAACTCTTGCGCAGTGTTTGCAGAGGCTTTTTCCCTTATGTTCCTACTGGCTACTACTACCTAATTTCCTACTTGAATTTCTTATGATTTGCCGGTTTTTGGATTTATCTTGGTATAAACTGAGTTTTTCCTTTTAAAGTTACTTACCTTTATGGACTTTTTTTCCCCATTTGTATCTCAGTTTTTCATATACTGTCTTTCTCTTAAGATAATTTCTTCAATTTCCAGAGCCTCCATCATTGTATATTTCCTTATTCTCTTCTGTAAGAGACCTATTATCTTTTGTCATTTTGTTTTACTTCTAACCTATATATTACCCCTGAGTTGCTCCTTACAGATCCATGATTACTGTGATAACATTTGGATGAATCGTGCTTCTCATTACCTCCATCTCTATTTATTAACCTTTGTGAAGGTCTGTCTCTTCTAAGCATTAATCCTTAATGTTCTGTCTCTCATGTGTCTCCCTTCTACTACTCTTAACTCTCCAATAACTATGTTTTTTCTTTCAATCACAACTTTAATTTTACACTCTAATGTAGATTCATGGGCTTGTATAATTGTTCTAAATTCAGTCATATTGTACAAATCCTCCTTTTCAACATTCAGAACTGAGAACCTGGTCTCAGTACTTGCTCTCCTACCATTAGCTTTGTATCCTTCATGTCAGATCCCTTTAAGAGATTCAATCCCACTTCCTTATTCATTCAGTTTGGTTGTTTAAATTTGCTTTCCACTTTGAGACAATTTATCATTTTATGGGATTGGATTATTCCTACTAGCTGTTCTAGATAATCTGCCTTGCCTTCCTGAACTTTGAAAATCTCTCTTTCCTCTGACGACCTACATCATGCACATCTTTGAAGATAAATCCATAAAGCTCCACTAACAAGACACATGAGTCCAACGTGGCTTGTCAACTCTCCTAATCTAACCTCAAAACAAAGCATAATTGTAGATGACCATGGTAGAATAATTCAAAAAGCCTTCCATGTGACTGTCCATTTAGGCAGGAGATTTAGGTTGAAACATTATGTAGAAGTAGTAGGTAGGAACATTAAGCAGGAGCATTAGGTAGAAGTAGTCAGTAGGAGCATTAGGTTGGAACCTTGGCAAACACTGCGTTAGAGTTGCCCTTTACCATTGGAATGTTAAGGGTGAGCCACTAAAGGCTAAGAAGCGGCACTGGAGTTGATAGGTAAGAAGACTCCATAGCCATCCCCTCGAGGAAGCTCCAGAAGGGACTAAGCATTAGAGATATAGATCTATCCATCTATCAATCTATATCTGTTGACACCTGTTCCCTCAGGGAACTCCCATCAAGGGATGGCCACATCAAAAGAATCTCCACTTATCCCTGTCCTTACATGCCTCGCATGCATACACCATTCCATGCATTCTTTATTTTTCTCCCTCCAGTATTCCTCCACCCTATTTGCCCATGTCACAGGTGGTCTTCCACACACACTAACCCCTTTAATTGTATTATCATACACTCTCCTTGTAAACTCATAGTCCTGCATTCTTTCCACATGCCCAAACCACCTCAAAGTATAACTTTTCACCCACTCTACCACTCCAAAATTCCCTTCCTTTGCATTCCTTGCCATACAACATCTCTCATACTCCCTTTCATTTATCAAGTCCATCTAGTCATACTACATGCTCTTCTCAAATAGCCCATTTCCACAGCCTGGATTCTTGACCTCTGTGCCTCATTCCACGTCCATGTTTAAGCTACATGGGTCAGGGTCAGGAGGACTGTCCTGTCCCTTAATCCTCTCTTCACCGTCATACTTACACCTCTGTTCTTCATTATTCTATTAAGGGACCCAGTTACTCTTCTTCCCTGTACTGCTCTCTCCCTTATCTCTCCTTCCATATCACTACACTTACGCGAAACAGCTCCCGATTATTTAGATTTCCTCGCTTCTTCCAGTCTTTCCTCCCCCCCAATATCCACAGCACAATTCAGTACACTTTTTTCTTTCACTCTATATGGTTTTACAAATTCTATACTTTCACTCCGTTTCCTTTCCTACACCATTACTTTACTTTTACTTGTATTTACCTTCAATCTCTTATGTTTACACTCATCATAAAACATACAACAACCTTCTGGAACTCCTTTTCACGATCTGCAAACAGGTTTTCCACTAGCCACTATCTCACTGCCACACTCCATCTACCCATTTTCCCCATATACCACAAATCCTTAACACATCCCACAAAGCATTCCACTCGACTCTGGCATTTGCTTTCTCCAGATCCATAAAAGCTGCGTACAACTTCTTACCTTTCACTAAATACTTTTCCACTGTCATCTGTATTACAAAAATCCAATCTTCACGTCCCCTGCCTTTCCTAAAATCCCCTTGCCCTTCACTTATTCTGCATTCAGTCACTTCCATCACTCTGTCAATTACTTTTCTTGCATATACTTTTCCTGGCATACTTAACAGACTTATTCCCCTATAATTGCTACATGCATCCTTAGCTTCTTTTTGTTTGAATAAAGGAACAATCATCTTTCCCCCAATCCTCAAGCACAACCTTTTGTTTCCATGCTAAATTACATATATGATGTTTCCACTCTATCACACATTCTCCTCCATACTTCACCATTTCAGCCGCATTCCTATCCACTCCAGGTGCCTTTCTTGCCTTCAGCCTCATTATTGCCCTTCTTACCTCTCTTTGCTTTAGGCCCCTGCATATGTATACTCTTCCTTCCCTTCTCCACACCCATGCATGTAACAACTGCTGCCTCCCCTTCTTCCACATACATCTGTTCTTTAAAATACTCTTTCCATCTTCCTTTCACTTCCTCCTTTAGATTCAGCAATTCCCCTTCCTTACTTCTCACATCAGCATTTCCACTCTTACATCCACCTCTTTCCTTTTTCACCTTGGTGGTCTACCATAACCTCTGTCCCACTACCAATCCACTTACTGGATGTTACAGAGGCAGAACTGAAGCATCTTCAAAGTGACCACCATGTCAGTTGGGTTCCCTCCATTGAATCTTCGTGAGATACCATCTCCTTTAGCATCACCTTTGGGGCCACTGCCTCGTGTCCTATATCCTGGTGCCAAAACCCCTGCTGCACCAGACGATGCTTTAATCATCTAAACTAAGGAATGTATGGACGTGTTATAGAAGTAGACGTGCATAGGATTTTTTTGGCAAGTAGTTTCTTAATTACATATTTTCAACAGTTATCTCTATAATGTATGTAATGTACCATAACATATGTAAATAATCACTACAGCACATGTTCACACTGCATGAAACATGTACATAATAAACTTTACTTTTTGTTTAACTTTTGCTTTATTGTTCATCTTTGTTTTTCTTTCATACTTATCACCGTTACCCACATTAGCGAGGTAGCACCAGGAACAGATGAAGAAAGGTCACATCCGCTCACATCCACTCTCGAGCTGTCATGGGTAATGCACCGAAACCACAGCTTCCTAGCCACATCCAGGCCCCATAACCTTTCCATGGTTTACCCTGGACATTTCACATGCCCTAGTTCAGTCCATTGACAGCACATCGATCCCAGTATACCAAATCATTCCAGTTCACATTATCCCATGTAACCTTTCATCCTCCACTATGCTCAGGTACCAATTGCTCAAAATGTTTTTTTTACTCCATCTTTCCATCTCTAGTGTGGCCCCCCATTCTGCTTGTTGCCCACTTCTAACATGTATATCATCTTTATCAACCTCCCCTCGTCATTCTCTCCATGTCAAAACCATTTCAGCACACCCTCTTCTGATCTCTCAGCCACACTTTTTATTACTATATCTCTCTAACCCTTTTATTTGATCAAACCACCTCACACCACACATTTTCCTCAAACATTTCATTTCCAGCGCATTAACTCTCCTCACACATCCCTATTACAGCCCATGCCTCACATCCATATAATATTGTTGGGCCTACTTCTCCTTCAAACATAACCATTTTTGCCCTCCCGGATAACGTTCTCTCTTTCCATACATTCTTCAGTGTTCTCAGAACCTTTACTCCCTCACCCACCCTACGACTATGACTTTTTGCTTCCATCAATCCATTTGCTGCCATGTTCACTCCCAGATATCTAAAACACCACATCCAATTTTTCTCCATTCAGACTTGCATCCCAATTTACTTTTCCCTCGACCCTGCTGAACCTTATAACCTTGCTTTATTCATATTCACTCTCAACTTTTTCCTTTCACACACACCTCTGAAATCAGTCACTAACTTCTGTGTTTTTTCTCTAGAATCCACACCAGTGCTGTATTATCAACAAACAAGATTTGATTCACTTCCCAAGTCCTCTTATCCCCCACAGACAACATACTCGCCCCTCTCTTCAAGACGTTCTCGTCTAACTCCCCTTACACCCATCCATAAACAAATTAAACAAGCATGGTGATATCAAACACCCCTGCTGCAGACCAACTTTCACTTGGAACCATTCACTCTACTTTCTTCCTACTTGTATACAAGCCTTACACTCTTGATCAAAAAACTTCTCACTACTTCTTGGAGCTTAACTCCCAGACTGAACATTCTTAAGATCTTCCACAAAGCATCTCTATTTACCTTATCTTATGCCTTCTCCAGATTCATAAATGCCACAAACAAATCCATATGTTTTTCTAAATATTTCTTGCACATTCTTTAAAGCAAATACCTGATCCACACATCCTTTGCCACTAATGAAACCACACTGCTCCTCCTCAGTCTGATAATCTGTACATGCCTTCAACCTCTTGATCAATACAATCCCATACAACTTACCAGGTATACTCAATAAACTTTCATCTCTGTAGCTTGAACACTTGCCTTTATTCTCCTTGCTTTTACACAATGGCATCATACATGCATTCTTCCAATGCTCAGGCACCTCGCTATGATCCATACATACATTGAATATCCTTACCAACCAATCACACTATAGTCAACCCCTTTCTTAATAAATTCAACAGTAATACTATCCACGCCAGCTGCTTTGCCACACTTTGTAAGCAAGGTTTTCACCACCTCTTCTCTCTTCACCAAACCACTCTCCCTGACTTTCTCACTTTGCATACCACCCTAGCCAAAACACCCTAAATCTGCTACTCTATCATGAAACACTTAACAGTCCTTCAAAATACTCACTACATCTCCTCACTTCATCATTACCTGTTATCACTTCCCCTTTTGCCCCCTTCACCAGCATTTTGTTTAATACGTACAGAATATAATCACTTCACCAATTTTTTTTCAAGTACATATAGAGTATATGTTTATTATGAATTATGCCCCAAAGACTACTGTAACACTGCTATAGCAACATCTCTCGTACATAAAATTTCATTACACAGAATCCTTGTGCCCCCAACCAAATCAAGACATGTCGTCCTACTCTACATATGCACGGCCCCTTTTCTCCATGAATATATAAACATGACCCCATAACATTTAGATATGATACGTCTAGCATGTGGCTTAGGCTAGGGTGTGTGCATAAGCACACAAGAGAAAGACATACATATATACAAAGAAACGAGGCAAGACAAGTGTAATACTCTCTCCCCTTAACACACAAACAGTAATCACATAAACATGATAAACAAAAAAGGAATAAAAGAATTGTAATGAGTAGATGCTGTATTTCTCTGGTCAGAAATTCATAACAAAACATAGCACCTGGCAATAAACAAATATCTTAAGATAGAGAGAAAGAACCAAACAGATAAAGATTAAGAGCTGAAAGTTGTTCATTACAATTAAAAGTTTGGCCAAACTTTGATATACCATATTACAACATTCATAACATATAACATAATATGAAGTGTACCTTTAGAAATTCATGTTATCTTATGTAGACCCTCAATCCACCTAAATAATTTTAACAGTGATACCTCTCAAACCCAGAATTAGTGTCCCAAGATGTTGGGTGTGGGGAATATTCTGAGTTTTTACAATCAATTTGTGAACAAAGTTTCAATAAAGTGGTACATCAACCATGTAGTATTATATCATGACCTATGTATAATCTTAACATATCCTGTAGTATATAGTTTTTATGTAAATATTTTAACCACATCCTATAGTATTTTTTGACCTCATATCATCCTGTCCATATCCAGCAGTATTTTATTATAACCTACACTAGACTGATCCTGCCCATGGAAAAAAATTTATCTTTTATGAATTTATGATCTTCCTTGATATAAATTGATTTCAGTGTTCACTTGTAACACTACCTAATCATGAATTACTTTTTAAATTTTTGACACCTGTGGTTTTTCAGCAAGAATTAAGTACTGCATAACACAGCTTTCTCAGCAAGAATGTTCCATTAAACAAACACAATACAGCTGCCTACTACCTAGGATGTGCGAGGTCAGTTACTTCATGTTAGTTACAAACAAACGAGCTAAAAATTGTAGACAACAAAACATGGGAAAAAATATCTATGAATCATAGCAAGTAATAATACTTACAATGTATAAAAATAAACTCGTAAAGGTCTGGAGACTTCAAACACAGGGATCTTACACAGGAACCTTATTTTCAGGAGTAACCAAGTCAGGGTGAGCATCATCATATTTCTTAATGTTTAGATATATTATCATGTCATCATGTGTGACTATAGAAGATAATAATGTTGAAAACCAATATAATGACACTTAAAAGAGATACAATAAGATATTGCACTTATGCCATGTTTCAAGGCATTGAAAACATGAACTGAGATCAAAGTGTTTCTACATAAAGTAACTCAAATGTTCTTAGATCACCTCGAGCAACTGTCAGCTATTTCAAAATTGTCCCGACCTGACTGAATATTGCCCAATTCTGTCTGCCTGCTGAGAGAGATGTAGGCAAACTACAACCAAAACAGCTTGAGTGACCCCATTGCTCTTCCGTTTGTGTACAGTTATATTAAAACATGCAAATACCTGTTAAGCAAAATTTTCAGCAACTTCAAACATAATGCAAATAAGATGATGTCTTACTGTACTGTATTTAAAGATACTTTTTTGGTATTTCGCTGAATAACTTATTATATTGGTTTTTAATGTCTTTTTACCTCTTTAATTAATGACATGACAATGTTGCAACATCTGGAAATAAAGATGTTCATCACAGCCCTGGTTATTTTTCTCATAAACACTGACTCTATGTATGCACTAATGAAAAGATAAAGTGATCAGGTGACTATGAGCTGACAACCTTTGAAAAATCCCAAACTTTTCCATATGATCATAAGGAGTAAATTGTTGGTTAAAAACAAGGCAGAATGGTTGGCCAGGAAGTACCAATCGTTACCAACAAGTTACTTCGGATAAGATGGTAAAGTTCTGGATTATCAACCACCTTGTCCACAATAAAGTACATTTTAAGGAATCTGCCCATAATAAACTTGTCATTTCATCTTTCATTACATCATACAGTATTCTGACACTAAAACGCTGATTGTATGTAAAATATGTAGTATACTTTTAACTGTGACCTATACAAATAGCCAAACAAACAACAAATATCAAAGGCAGATAAGTAAACATGCATCAACTGCAGAACTGTGCATGGCCGAAGCTAAGAACATTTTTTTTGATCACTGTGGGGTTCATTCCCATTTCACAATAAAGTTATTCACCAGCACTAAACAAGTTCATCATTACACTGCACTTGTATAATGTATTAATACCATAAATAACTTGAAATGTTCACCAAGTACAAATAATTTCATGATAAAGATTCGAGAGATCACACAATAAAACACACGTGGTCTAACTAAAGCACCACTGGCCAATCAGATACTTGCTTACAAGAACCAACCAGTCAACACGATTTTCTTAACAACACACTGGCCAGTGGTCATAACCTACACAGGCAAAACTTGCATACACTAGAATGGCATTTCACTTTCCTATAACAAAGATGCCCGGCAGATATTCAAAATATCCAGGCTATGGGGGTTAGTCTTTCAGAAAGCTCAGCTATGGGAGATATCACTGTACCTCCTTAAGATGGATTAGATGTAACTGAGGCCAAAATTTACAAGCGGTGGATTAAAAACTGGAAGAAAGCTCAGCATAAGCTTGAATTTTAGAGCCAGAATTCAGTAATTATACATGCAAGAAAAAAGTAGATGAAGACCGAACTACTTCCTAAGTACTGATTTCAAAAGTGAGAGAGGGAAATCATTAATTGAAAACTGTCTATATGAAACTGAGCAAAGTTTTCAGGAATATTTTCACCTCTATAAAAATGCCTATAAAATACATTGTTATATATACAAAAACTGACCATTGCATTCATGCAACTGATCAGTCTGGTAGAAGATAAAAGAGTAACAAAGTACATTCATTATCCATGAGTTATTATATAATATCAATTTCAAGCATGGCTTTGAATATTATTAGATTCACACGAAGTAATTTCTTCAGCAGATCACGACAAAATCTGACTTAGGAAAAGCAGATTTTTCCCAACAGCTATTTAGAAAATCCTACAAACATTTCCTGAAATAGGTCTCATGTTTTGTGGCCACTTCAACATTTTTTCCCAATAAACACTGTAGAACATAAGCAATATAACAATGGTTCAAACTCATGTCTAAGGAAAATTATGGAAAAATTTCTTCAGTACTATATGCTACAAACTTCCCAACAATAAATGGGACCAATAAAAGCCTGGTGTTTAAAATTACAGCATTCGCCAACGACTGAAATTTTTTTGCAAGGATACCAAAATTCAACTTTAATCTGAGTTAACTAAGAATATTTGCATCAGCCTTTAAAGGACAACAGTGACCATCTTAAATCTGTATTATGTGAAACAGTTGCAGCATCCAATTTCATATCATCACTTCCTGAACCAGTTATGGACCAAATAAACTTATTACCATGCATTCATACAACTGATTTTGCTACAGAAATATGTTCATCTCTTGCATTGTTTTATGAACCTCAATAAGTCAGAGGTTTCGAGGATGCTTCAGGTACTACTGTATTTTAACATTTTCATCACAGTGCATGCTATCACACTCCTAAGCAGATTAATATACCTCAGAACCTGTCATATCTGAAGGAGCACACAAAGAAAATTTCTGTGATCATGTGTCAGTGGACAAAGTTTCATACACGCAGAAAACCAACTTTCACTTTTTGTACTTAGCTTATGTAATTTTTCAAGAAACACTTGTAGTGCTGAACTCCAAACATAACCAAAGTATCTGTACATATCACCGGCATTCATTATTCATAGATGCTGTCCTACTTATAGGGCACAAAATTAAACTTCTTCAAATGATAAAATGATAGACGACTATGAAAATAAAGGTCAGAAACCTGTACTTCAGTGTTCTATATACACAATGTACCAAAAAGTGTGCAGGCTTTGTTCCTTTTTTTACATGAGCAAAAACAAATAAAAAGGTCTCCAGTTCAATTACATGAATGCTTATAAAATAAACATGCTAAATCTTTATTACTGAAATTTTTCCGTATCTCTTACATGACTTTGGCAACTCTTAAAAGAATTTCATGTATTAGGAGTCCTGCATCTTCCACATTTTTTGAGGAAACTTCACATACTGTAATATGAAATGCAACATGTCTTCCTGCAAGAATCCCTAATGTTTATAGTAGATAACAGCATATACATACTGTACATAACTATGTAGATATTATGTAGTAATGTATAGAAATGTATCTGCTGTAAGATACCACTGTTAAACTACACACATCTTGTGTTAAGTTCCTTATAAACTGTAAGACATTCTGCCTTTTTTCTCTGGGGTCCCATTATGGGTTTTATCATTTACAGAAACTTAATTACAAATATGTACAATGTACAAAGTATATACATGTAATAAATATAACTATAAATCTTTTAATAAACCTATGTACAATCTTTTCGCTATATAAAACATTACGTGAGAGAATCCTATGACTAAGATAATTCTCAGACAAATATCTATATAACTATGCATTTATTTATTTCTATCTTGTTTCAAATTCTAGTACAGAAGTTACAAAACTAAATACTTTGAACTTTTCATCCCCTTCACAAAAATAGCCGTGTTTCACAAACATTTTGTAAATTACACCGTAAATCACATGAGAATTTCATATTGTTATTCATCAACTTTCTGGTGCTTCCCATATAATTAACTTCATCATTGTAAGAACATGAAATATTTTATTTTCATTTGTAACAATGAATGAGTTCTCAGCAGTCATAGTGAACAACATTTCCCACAGTCCTGGACATTTCTCCTGTTACCAACTCCTTTCTTGTACAAGTATTTCTGTCATACTCATAAACAGGTATATAAAAAGACAAAACTAAGTACAGTATAACACAGATGTAAACTAGCATTTAGAAAGCTACAAGCATTAGATGTCGAGTGGTACAGCATAGATATTTTCACAAACTCTTCACTGAACTCTTGAAAAGTATTGTGAAAAGAGATAATGCTGGCAGACAGGATTGAGTTTCAGATCTTCTACAAATCTAAACTTGATTGCCGACGACCTGCGAGAGAAATAATGAAACTTGTGAAACAGACTTCACAATATACTCTATGTGGCTGGAATTGATTGCCATAAGAGAAGTGAGCTGCTGGCCTGTCCGGACTAGTTGGCAGACCTTTTCATGTTTCAGTGGATGTGCCCAGTGATCATACACAGGCCATGAGCTTCAAAAGTTATAGCCATCAAATGGAAAAATTTTATAGCATTCACTTGACGAAAGCTGTATGAAAGTTGGAAAACCTCTAAAAATACTTATAAAGAAAACAAACTAATGAAGATGGATGACACTGTTGAATAAATTTTTCTGTTGAGGTCAACTACTGTGCAATATGTGGTGGCAACTTCGATAAGTCGAAGTTTTATATGTTCCTTAACTCTTATGATGTTGAATGCATAACTCTTTACAAGCAGAGATGCCGGCTGGCAAAAGATGAGACCAGCAATTTTCTTTGAATAAACACAGAAACTAGAGTAGAAAGTTGATCCCCTGTCCTTTTGCCAGCCTGTGGGGATGAATGGAACCAAGGGGACCTTCCCATAAAAGTACAGTACACCGTGAGCTTGTATACACTTGATCCACCCTGTGCAGATGGGAACAGAGAAGGGTAGAAAATACAATACTGAGCATACCTTTACGAAGCAAGGGTCAGTCCAATGGCACTTTTTCTTGGACAGTTGCCGTGCGTGTGAGTCGGAGAGGTGGGGCGTGACGTCAAGAGTGATACAGCTGGCATATACACACTCGCATGGTGTTCATATATCTTTCCCATGTCATACGCAGAGAGTGGTTACTGCAGATATATGTATATCATCTAATTAAAAGGAATCCATCAGTCAGAGTTAAGAAAGAAAATATATACAGTATATACCTTCAACCTAATCAGCTACTTGCTGATATATGATCCATGAAGGCATACTCTCCTAATGAAACTCAACTAATGTATAGCTGTTCTAATTATTATCAGTATCATTAATATAATCAGTATTATTATTACTATAGCTTTTCAAAGATGGCAAACTTGGACACTGGTACCACATCAAGGTTAAGCCAATATACTTAATAATTACACAATCTCAGGACCCATTTTACAGGGCTCCTGCTCATTTGAAGCTGCACTTCAAGCAGGAGCAGGGAAATGATGGACTCCTTCAGAGTAAGGAGTTCCTAAATTAGACTGTGCTCCTCTTCAGCCAATGACAATGATACAACCTCACTAAAGGTGAATTTTAATTCATGGCATAACCACAAGCAGGTGGAGTGTGGTAACACCTGAACGCTTTTTATTACAATTATTGTCATTATTACTATATAACCCTAAAACCCCTTTCAAAAAATCCAGGGGCTCCTTTAGCCCCACGGCTACAATAAATTCAATAACAGGGACAAGATGGACTCCACTATAGTCAGACGTTCTCTGATGAGACTGCACTCTGTATCATCACCTGATGAAGGAACATCCTCACCAGAGTTGACCTTTCACTCAGGTCTAACCTCAAGCAGGCAAAGTCTAGTATCAATCGAGTCCAATATTTATAATCATGCTACGTGTGTATGGAATCTGATCACAAATATGAGTTACATTTATAATGAACCAATTCATAGTCTTTAAACTAATGACAATAAATCTATTCATTAATATATCTTATTCAAGCATTATCAAATATCTTGCCAGTGCTAACATGGCCATTCATCATATATTTGCACAGACTGGTATTATCTAAAATGCTAAATAAATAATATCCTTTTTCTTCCTTTCATCATATTCCCTTTTCATGTCAAACACTTAGGTCAAGAGTTCTACTTAACAAATGACTATATTAGGTAATGAGCTTTTTATTAACCATTCCAAGCACTGGTATCAAATGGTCATATTTCCAATTATGTATACAAGTCCTACAATTAACCATTATGTATATACAGTATACAAATTTTAGTCTCGCATCTGCTTACTTCTCTCACCTTAGCGAGGTATCAATGAGAAATGAACCTTAAAGAAAAAATCCTTTCATTCCTCCTCCTTCTTTTCTTACATTTAGAAAAATGGTCATACAGGCAGAGAGAATTTCCAGCTCCCTTTATTTTACTTTCCTAACCCAGGATCCCCTTACTTGGGACTCCCACAACACCCAGGAAGTGAAATACTTCCCAAATTTGTGAAATCAGCTCCAGTTTGAATAAACACATGATAAAATATGATTCTAGCAGGAGAACAGTTTGTTAAACAAGGTAACATTACTCTTGGCTATCCAAACTGCAAATAAGCAGAATTATTTTAACCTTTCTTTTTTTTTTTGCATAATTAGAATTCAGGGGGTGCCTCAAAACAACCAGAGAACTGCTTAAAAAGAGTTTAAATTTGGTATTTCTGTTTTGATAACTTCATGTCAAAAGTTTACATATATGAGGTTAGAAACACCCTGAATTAACATAGAAACATGAAAATTTTAATTCTTAAGTAATATTATGAACTTAACCAAAAATTAATTTCTTAAAACTCAAATACAATCAATGAGAATGACGAAATATCAAGCCTGAAGTATTCTATAAACATGTAAATGCAATACACTTATAGAATTTTGCCAGTATAGCTTTGGATATTGATATAGCCCAGAATATTGATAGAAAAGGGATGATGTTATCAGGAACAAACTTTTATTCCCTCCCATTAAAGGTTTCCCTGAGAAACACATTAAATACAACATGCCTTTGAACTTCACCACTGATTCATCAACAGAAAGTTCTTCCTAGTATTGGCATAATTTTGTACAACCAATCATCGTTTTTACTTGTAATACTTTCATTGTTTCTGAAGTTCAAAAACTCACAAATTAGTTAGTAACACTTGCAAAGCAGGAGAAAGGAAAAGTCAACATGAATCCTCACAGTAAGACTCTAGTGTCAATGTGTGAAGCAAACCCTTTCCAATTGCCATGACTTTCCTAACAAGAGAGACTGTTCATACTACATATCCCTTTAAGCACCTCAGAATGAGGAAAGAGTAACCTACTTAAATCTGACAGTACAAAAACAATTTCTCTACATATCTCTATGTCATTCCTTTATCTCTGTTCAATTTAAGAAAACATAATTCAAACTCTGTAACAGTGTAAACATATTGGATATAGCCATATCCTCCACACTATCCCAGAAACCCCACATAATCAACATGACAACACCTGCTTCCCAAAAGCTGGGGGAACTGTACAGCTGCCATACTTAATCTTCTCATGAGCAGCGATTTCATACCTAATAGAGGTTTAATTTGGCCATGTAAGGAGGATGGCTCACACATCTGGGGTGCTCTTCCATCACCTCTCTGTGAACCAGAATCAGATCAAAAGGCTTCCATCTCATAAATTCTCCTGGCAACACCTCTCTTCAACCATCATTTTCTGTACGCTGCAGTACCGGTGCTCTCATTTTGTTCTACAGGTATAATTTTTGCTACTGTTCATGTGAACTGTCTGCACATGTCCCAACCCCCAAGGCTGCTGCTTCCCACACTTCATATAAGGGACTGGCCACTAAAGGATATCTCCTTTGTCTTTCGAACATCTAGGATGTGGAATTCTCTTCCTCTTTTTGTCTTTTTCTCTTTCAATAACCATTTTACTTTTAAGAGTCACGTCTACAAGCACCTGTAGACCCTTGATTAATTTCTACTTTTTTTTCTCTCACGTTATTCCCTTCAACTGATATGACCTTTGACTGAAGAATGTTTAACCTGTGTCTTGCCGGTCACTATAAAAACAAAATATTATAATGCCATAACATATTTACACTCACCTAAAATGCCATGAAACAGGCAGAGATTTAAAGGGACACACATCACTGTAGCAAGACAACTGTGTTTTACATTCATAAATGGCACCATGCAAGGGGGTTTGGCAAACTTTTCAAAGTCTATGGGGTATTCACACATCTCACAGTAGAGAGAGACATTTTTTTTTGAAACACATGGGATAAATGATACTGCACACAAAGGAAAAATTATTCAATCAGCTGTACCTGAATTTCAGAGCAAAAGGGTTAAGATTCTTAACTCGCAGTTTTAAGTTTAGCTGTTTGTTGTGCAGCCACTTTTACTCATTTCACAATTAAAGCAAAATTTGTTTTTTTTTGTTATGTTTGATCTCAGAAACAAAATGAAAATGATGAAACACTATAATAGGTTTCCATTCAAAATGCTATATAAATCGAAAAAGGATTTCAACCTAATCCTCTCAAACTCTCCTCCTTCCATCTAAGTTCCCCATAATTCATCTCACTCTGTAGTGCTCTAAGGAGACTAAGCATGCTTTTATGGTATCTACATCAGGTATTATTGAGAAAGTTTGGGTGAGAGAATAAGGTGAATATAATACACTTTGAAATATCAATTTATGATATTTTTAATCAATATCCTCTGATCAGTACAAAATGAATAAATAATTGCTTGAGTAAATTTCATGCATAACTTCACTAAAAATGTTTAGTACACCAAGTCATCCAAAATGTCTTTATCTAATATACCATAACAAACAATATATTTCCCTCTAACAACACCTCTGGTATGTGACAAGGTCTGCCGCACTCAATAAGCAAAACATACAGTCACTGCCAATGTGTTCCAGCAAGAGGACTCAAATTCTCAACCTCATCTACAACAGACCCCTTTAAGCCAAGCAAATATCAACGAATTCCATGAGTGTGACGAATGATACATTTTGGATTCCTTCGTGTAAATACAGTCATGAAAAATAATGTGCAAACTATATCATAAACAATATATATATATTATATATATATATATATATATATATATATATATATATATATATATATATATATATATATATATATATATATATATTAAAAAATAATCTCAGGATGCAAAAATGCTCTCACCTTTTTCCTCTAGGTTTTCTTGTTGGGAAATAAGGACAAAAGGAATAAGTTTATAATGTACAAAAGTTCCACATGCACTCATACATAAGCATCATACAAAATTATATACTAATAGGAGATTATGCCCAATCATCACTGTACAGTATAAGCAATACCACAAGCTGTAATTAAAAGGTATTATTATAATGGTAATAATAATACTAATAATGATGATAATAATAATGAGTAGCAGTAGTTATAGTAATAATAATAATGATAATAAAGACAATAATAATAATAATAATAATAATAATAATAATAATAATAATAATAATGATAACAATAATAATAATGATAATGATAATAATAATACCCCTGTAGATATGAAAGGAAGAATATCATCCGCATATCTACTGCATGCTGTCGTGCAGCATACTGGTTAATGTTGCCAACTTGGAATTCACATTGATGCTGGCCTGGGTTTGAATAGTGAGCACAGTAGTTGGCTCACAGTCAACTCAGCTGTTCCTATCCCCTCAGAAATGGTCGATAAAAGGGGTACCTGGCTCAGGTTAGGAACGTATATATGTAGCATAAATGAGATAGTAATGATTAGGGTAGTGAGTTGTCCGTTTCATGTCAGCTATAATGAACCCTTCCCTCCTGTCTTATCACTCTAAAAGTAGGAACAGATGGAGCTACATAAGGACTTTTCAATGATGCTACTTTGCCAAGGAAGGAAAGGCAAACATCTATATAAAAAAATCAAATGATATGGTTTGAGCATGTGAAAGGAAGAGACTGTGGTTTGGACATATGGAGAGGATGAAGGACTGACTAAAAGGATACATGTCAGAAACTGAGGGAGCAAGGGAGAAGGTGAGACTGATGAAGTGATGGAAAGATGAAGAGAAAGAGATCTTGAGTTACTAGAGCATGAACATGCAGGAGGAAAAGAGGTCACGGGATAAAACATTTTGGAGCAATGTGTCATAGAGAGGTAACATCCTGTCAATGGACTGCACCAACACGTATGAAGTGGTTAAGGGAAACCATGGAAAGGTATGTGGGACTTTTTTGTGAATAAAAGGCTCTGGTTTCCGTGCATTATACATGACTGCTAGAGTGTGGATGTAAGCAAATGAAGTTGTTCTTCATCTGTTCCTGACACTACTTCATTATGCAAGAAATGGTGAACTAGTTTGAAAAATAAGATAAAATACTACCACTTCTACCTGTACTATTACTACAACTACTATCAATGATAAAAATAACAATAATAAATAATAATAATAATAATAATAATAATAATAATAAAATAATAATAATAATAATAATGATAATAATAATAATAAGGCATTACTGAACTCCACCTGCATGTGTTATGCTACAAATGAAAAGTCATCTTGGGGTGGTTGTATTATCATCAAAAAACAAAAAGGAGTACAATCTGACTGAAGAACTTTTCACTCCAAAGGAAAATCATAGCCTTTAAGCTGCCCAAGCCAAAAAAAACAGGTCTTTCAATTATATGATTAACTTTAATCAATAAAAAAATAATAATTTTTCTATACCCAATTGCCTCTCCCACCTCAGTGAGTGATGGCAAGAACAAATAAATAATGGTCTCATATCCATACATCCAATTTGTAGCAGTTATGTATAATGTACTCCAAGATACCTTACACACATCACTTAATCCAGGACCTCCTCATTCAAATATCCTGCCCCACTCATCTGAAGCACGTTGTTACTCTGTTTCATTTTCACACTTACTATAAACTTTCTCCTTTCACACACCCTCTAAAATAACAATAATAACCCTTCCTTCATGTGTGTTAATCAATTTCTAAATGAGCAACGAAGCATCAAGAACAGATGACTAAGCCTATGAGGAAAAATTTCCTGCTTAGCTTCTTCCACTGTTCCTACTTATGGAGAGTAAAACAGGAGGGGAAGATCTCCAGCATCCTGCTTCTACCCTTCTTAGCTGCCTTCTATGAGATATGATGGCAGTATTCTTTCTCCCCTATCCCTAGGGATAAATAATAATAACAATAATAATAATGATAATAATAATAATAATATGAGGTACATAATGTTTTTTATACATGCTTGCTTTCCCTTACTCCCACTGTGGCATCATGAACAAATGACCAAGCCTTTGAGGAAAAATCCTCATCTGGCCCATTCTTCTGATCTTCCTTTTAGAAAGTGATGGTATGGGAAGGATAATTTCCAAAACCCCCCCCCACCTCCTGCTCCACTTAATCACCTTCTTTGACAAGCAAGAGATATTTGGGTATCGCTTTCTCTTCCCATATCATCTGCATTAATAATAATAATAATAATAATAATAATAATAATAATAATAATAATAATAATAACAATAATGATAAAATAATAATGACAAAAATAACGAAAGTATCAATAACAATAATCATATATTCAAGAGCATACTGATAACTGAGAGTGTTCAAGGCATCTTAGACTACAGCCAGTGGGTTGTAACAGTATAAGCTAGTGAGAGAGCAACAGTGCCTAAGACAAGATGTAAAAGAAGTGGTTCATTGGGATCTGAGCTCCTGTCAACTAATGCCCAGTTATAAGCCTGTTAAAGAAGTGTTTTGTTATACAAGGTTCCAATGGACAACAATACAGTACCAACAGAAGGCTATGTATAACATAGAGTGATCACCTACCATTAAGCCCTAGCTAATTAGAGGTTGATATACTATTAAACCATCCAATAAACTCCATATCATTTGGCACCACCTGCTAACTTAATCTTTGATGATATTCTAATTCACACTGTTAAGCAACCAGCTAAAAAAGGTGGGGTAAACAGTACAGATGTGATACTTACACTAGCATATAAACTATAACACCAAAGCAGGAGGCCTACAATAGAACTCTTTTGGCCTGCTGAACTTTGTGCATCATCAAGATTTGAGTCTCATGAGAAAAACTTCTTAAGTACAGATATAAAGGGAGGTAGCCAATTACTCAACCACTATAAAACCAAAATTTTCCATAATCCATCCTAAAGCAGAGTAACAAAGTGGATCATCCAACATTTAGTCATTCTATGCTAAAAGTAAGATCAAACCACGCTGAGGTAAACCTAGATAAAATGCCAACAAATTTCAGCAGAACAGTTGGAAATATTACCCACTTAATGGCACTACAGGGAACTAAAATACCACATAAAATTGGTATATTTGCTGCTGTATACCTGTTTAAGTAATATTTCATAAACTTTACTACAAATATTTCCTTACCTTCACTAAATTATGCATAACAATAACAACAAACTTAGTTGCAACATAGATTCCAACAAAATCTGACTGTTCAAGAGCACTGGTAAGATACATGAATAAAACTGGTATAAAACTATACCTTGTTTTTACAATTTTCTTTCTTATGCTTCTGTAAAAGAACATCTGCCCTTACAAATATCAGCTTTGAAATGATTCTAAATGGAAATGAAGATGGTATCAGAATCAGGAAACAGGAAGTTTTATGACCCAATATGCTTTGCCCCTGATGCGACAAGCATCAGAGAAAAAGTGATTAAGCCATGGCAAAGCAACAGAAGCCTTAAAACTAGTCAGTATCAGCAGACATGGAGAAGAAACAGTGTTACATAAGACCAAGCACTTTCATTATGTTTCACCAGTTACTATGCCAAGCAACGTTAAAATTATCAACTGTGAACAAAGATGCTCTGAGAGTAACCACAAATACTTTCTTAAGTATTCAATATAACATTGTTTGTAAATAATCTGTTTCTCAAAACACAATTAAGAGTATTGATTTTAGAATAATTCGTCAGCATATTTTGCTCTGTGCAAGCTATAACAATGCTATCATCAACCTCTTCCCGAACATGTAGTATTCTACAAATTTGTACTGATGTTCTTAACATTAAGCTTGACAGTTATTGCAGTCTGAAAAATTCACTGAGGCACCCAACAGCAACAGATATATACTATATATTTGACACATTGCCACAGAGCCACATTATTTGACATTAACGGAATATCCCCTAGAGCATGAGTGAATGTTCCCTGAATACAACAGCTCATCCCTTAGATAAAGTGGTGTAACAACCAAACCCAAGAGTCATGCTACAGAACTCAAAGAGGTTATAAATTCACAAAATCACAGGATCATTTCACATCTCGGACCATTCTAAAATAAGTGTGTGACTGCTTTGGTATGAGCCTTTAGGTCAAGCAAGTCACACAGCAGCAAGTTCTAAATGGTAAAAGTGACCATCTGTTACCATGGTCATGTTATGATGAAGCAAGAATGCTGTAAATCTTTCTTATTCAGAAAAAAGCTGTTAAATCACGAGTAGTTAGCCTAATCAAGTCATATATTGCAATGAAAGTGACACACCAAGCTTACAAAACAAATGATTATAAAGCATGAAATCTAACCATTTCATTTATACAATACAGGTATAAGAAATTTGACCAATGTAATCAAGAAGAAATGTAATACAGTCATAAAAATCCAATAGTTTTGCAAATAAAAGACTCCCTACTGTAGTCAAGCATTACAGATGCAAGAGAGTGATCCTGAATAATCTGTTGGTAACACTAACAAAACAATTATCATTGAGTGTTCCATCCTCAGGTGTCAGGCCATAATATTCCTCCGGAGAAGAGAGAGGTGATAAGCATTCAGGTGTTATGTTAACCATGACTGATCTGTTAGAGAATTAGGTTAACCGCTAATTTAAGCAATGTCTCCACGTCAGCATGCAAGCTGCTTCTACTGACTGACGGACAAAAAAATACATACATACAAAAGGCCAAGTGGAAAGGCAACTGAATGTATCTGCTAACTTTTCATGCCTATCAATTTAGAAAAAAATTCTTCTGAGGCTTTCCACTCCCTCAGTTAAACTGAGTACAATGAATAATGACATTCATCACACTTGGTTGGCCCAGACTAAACTGTAAATCCTCTTTTAATGCTAATAACAAATCTTATTGATTCTCATATTTTTTATGATCGTTAGTGCCCATAACATGAAAACAACTGTTCCACTCTTGATAGGGACAGGTGATGTCATCATTTCTGTCATCAGACTGACAGCATTCTCCTGTTTGTCAAGTACTTAAGCCATGAGAAATCCATGGTGAATCTGGAGAGGGTGGAATGTACATCTCCAACTTGCCTGAAGACACAACAAAAATCTCTTAAGACTTTTTTTTTTTTTTTTTTTTTTTATACTTTGTCGCTGTCTCCCGCGTTTGCGAGGTAGCGCAAGGAAACAGACGAAAGAAATGGCCCCCCCCCCATACACATGTACATACACACGTCCACACACGCAAATATACATACCTACACAGCTTTCCATGGTTTACCCCAGACGCTTCACATGCCTTGCTTCAATCCACTGACAGCACGTCAACCCCTGTATACCACATGACTCCAATTCACTCTATTTCTTGCCCTCCTTTCACCCTCCTGCATGTTCAGGCCCCGATCACACAAAATCTTTTTCACTCCATCTTTCCACCTCCAATTTGGTCTCCCTCTTCTCCTCGTTCCCTCCACCTCCGACACATATATCCTCTTGGTCAATCTCTCCTCACTCATTCTCTCCATGTGCCCAAACCATTTCAAAACACCCTCTTCTGCTCTCTCAACCACGCTCTTTTTATTTCCACACATCTCTCTTACCCTTACGTTACTTACTCGATCAAACCACCTCACACCACACATTGTCCTCAAACATCTCATTTCCAGCACATCCATCCTCCTGCGCACATCTCTATCCATAGCCCACGCCTCGCAACCATACAACATTGTTGGAACCACTATTCCCTCAAACATCCCCATTTTTGCTTTCCGAGATAATGTTCTCGACTTCCACACATTTTTCAAGGCTCCCAAAATTTTCGCCCCCTCCCCCACCCTATGGTCCACTTCCGCTTCCATGGTTCCATCCGCTGACAGATCCACTCCCAGATATCTAAAACACTTCACTTCCTCCAGTTTTTCTCCATTCAAACTCACCTCCCAATTGACTTGACCCTCACCCCTACTGTACCTAATAACCTTGCTCTTATTCACATTTACTCTCAACTTTCTTCTTCCACACACTTTACCAAACTCAGTCACCAGCTTCTGCAGTTTCTCACATGAATCAGCCACCAGCGCTGTATCATCAGCGAACAACAACTGACTCACTTCCCATGCTCTCTCATCCCCAACAGACTTCATACTTGCCCCTCTTTCCAGGACTCTTGCATTTACCTCCCTTACAACCCCATCCATAAACAAATTAAACAACCATGGAGACATCACACACCCCTGCCGCAAACCTACATTCACTGAGAACCAATCACTTTCCTCTCTTCCTACACGTACACATGCCTTACATCCTCGATAAAAACTTTTCACTGCTTCTAACAACTTGCCTCCCACACCATATATTCTTAATACCTTCCACAGAGCATCCCTATCAACTCTATCATATGCCTTCTCCAGATCCATAAATGCTACATACAAATCCATTTGCTTTTCTAAGTATTTCTCACATACATTCTTCAAAGCAAACACCTGATCCACACATCCTCTACCACTTCTGAAACCGCACTGCTCTTCCCCAATCTGATGCTCTGTACATGCCTTCACCCTCTCAATCAATACCCTCCCATATAATTTACCAGGAATACTCAACAAACTTATACCTCTGTAATTTGAGCACTCACTCTTATCCCCTTTGCCTTTGTACAATGGCACTATGCACGCATTCCGCCAATCCTCAGGCACCTCACCATGAGTCATACATACATTAAATAACCTTACCAACCAGTCAACAATACAGTCACCCCTTTTTTAATAAATTCCACTGCAATACCATCCAAACCTGCTGCCTTGCCGGCTTTCATCTTCCGCAAAGCTTTTACTACCTCTTCTCTGTTTACCAAATCATTTTCCCTAACCCTCTCACTTTGCACACCACCTCGACCAAAACACCCTATATCTGCCACTCTGTCATCAGACACATTCAACAAACCTTCAAAATACTCATTCCATCTCCTTCTCACATCACCGCTACTTGTTATCCTCCCCATTTACGCCCTTCACTGAAGTTCCCATTTGCTCCCTTGTCTTACGCACCCTATTTACCTCCTTCCAGAACATCTTTTTATTCTCCCTAAAATTTACTGATAGTCTCTCACCCCAACTCTCATTTGCCCTTTTTTTCACCTCTTGCACCTTTCTCTTGACCTCCTGTCTCTTTCTTTTATACTTCTCCCACTCAATTGCATTTTTTCCCTGCAAAAATCGTCCAAATGCCTCTCTCTTCTCTTTCACTAATACTCTTACTTCTTCATCCCACCACTCACTACCCTTTCTAAACAGCCCACCTCCCACTCTTCTCATGCCACAAGCATCTTAAGACTTAAAACCCTTTATCTAGGAGCTTGATAAAGAACTAAGTACAATGATCTAATACATAACAGAGGCAACCAGCAGAGTGAAGGCCACTATTCTGACCTAACTAGGTTATAACGTATCTTCCAAATACATTAAAGTATGGACAATAACCTACTTAAAATCATAACATCAAAGGACAAGATCCTTCTCATAATGAAACTGTTACTTTCAGTCTCAAAGGTTTAGGCCCCACTTTTACCTGTGTATCATGAGTTCAACATAGCATATGATACTTCGAGTTCATAAACTGGTGCAGTGATGGTTGAATAAAAACTGACCCATTTACAAAAAGATCAGTCAATGTACTTCTCGATCACAGAACATGTAAATTTCATTTGTATGTTTGTACTAACTGATAAAAGTACAGCTTTGTTAATGAGTAGTAAAAGTGCACAACTAGCTAGAATTAATTAAAAGACCTATCAACTGAAACATCATAACCCAAATGGTGCAGGAAATTGTTATACCATAGTTGATATGAGTTGCAGACATACACCTATATAAACTGGCAAGTAAAACACCAAGAGGAGAAAGTGGCCACTAATGCTCCCTCAGGCTAAATGCAAGAAGTCTCTAAATGTCCAGAAGGCCAATCAAAAGCAACATAACTTTCATTAGAGTTAAGAGGTCTAAGTATCACATAAGTAGATAGGCCTTCTGGAGGATATCTGTGGATTTTAACCGAGTTGCAGGACATGCATTTTTCTTTTTTTCAGCTCCACACCAGATCTGAAAATCTATGATCTGTAATATAATAAACTACTTCATGCCCTATATGGACTGCATATGAGATCCTAGTTTTCAGAAAAGTGCATTGACATTTTAACGAAAGCATTGCAAGAGAATGTGCAAATAAGCATAAGGATTTAAAGTACAGTTTTAATCCAGAGAAAACAGAGCAACTAGATCACAAGTAATTACAGAGTCTAGCAAATAATCAAAAGCTTTTAGTACTCTGCAAAAATGTTGCATATCTCTGACAAGACAACAGCAATTTATATGAGCTACAAGAATTTAGAGCAAATAACTTAATATCTGAAAATGTGTAGAGATCATGCTTTGTGGAAGACATACTGCATGATCCTCCCTGTGTAGACTGCATTGGAGAAGGCTTAAAATGTTGCTTAATTCACTTTCAAATGAAGAATTTTTTCAATTCAATCTTTGAATTACAGCCTGTTACATAAATCCGTAAGTATATTATATACAACCATCCCGTGTAAAGTGGAAACTTATCATACAGAAATTTGCTTTCATGCATATTACCTTTTTGAAAATCACACAACGAAATCAATTTAAGGAAGGATAAAATCTAACTTTTAAATTTAATGGTACAAATCAAACAAAGCATTTCTCAATTCCCCATAGTCTGCTGCTTGTCACTGTATGCGTTTCATACCATCTGATTTCCTTTAGCTTTGATCCAGAACAGATACCACATTTTCAGGTGGGCACTGATATTAGGTGCTGCGTGGATCTCAGTTGTGACTGTATTTCACCGCATTTTATTGATATTACTATAGTAACAATGTTTCAAGATGATTGGCAAAAGGGTGTTAAATACCAGTAATAGTGGATATACAAGAAAGGGCCATAAATCAATTGTCTTATATTTAAAATAAGATGCATTAAAGCATTCTATCTAAAGTGGATGAAAGCCAAATTCTGAAAGCATAATGATTTAATGTACCTAAAGTAGCAGAAATACATGATAAAGTCAACTTAAGAATCAATTCTTGACCTGCTACACTTTAAGTGCTAAAACTCATCAGTAGCATTAATGATTAAACAGGAAATACTGAAAGACTGTTAAGCATTTGACCTGAAGACCAGAATCAATACTATTAGCCAATAAACACTATGACTATTGACATGAAGAACCAGAACCAATACTACAAGCCAATAAACATTACGACAATTGACTTGAAGACTAGAATCAATATCATAAACCAATAAACATTACAACTAGTGTCTCGAAGACCAAAAAACACTATGACTATTGACATGAAGAACCAGAACCAATACCACAAGCCAATAAACATTACGACAATTGACTTGAAGACTAGAATCAATATCATAAACCAATAAACGTTACAAATAGTGACTCGAAGACCAAAATCAACTATAAGCCAATAAACATCATGACTGTTGATTTGAAGACCAGAATCAACACTATAAGCCAATAAACACTATGACTATACAGAAGGTGGAAAGTCTGCATGAAGATTCCAAGAGTAAGCATGGTGAAAGCTCTGAAGTAGAAACTTGTAGTGCAAGTAAAGAGGATTTGAGATATTTAAAGGGCATCACAATCTGCATACCAAAATGAATGGTGAAACTGACAGTGCTGATACAGAAGCAGCTAATAATTATAATTTAGTGGTGACGATAAGAGATGGCAGGTACACACTACAACTAATGTTACAGTCAACAAGATGCAACTCTGCTGGAAATGAATGCCATATAGAACATTTATTTCTACTGAAGGGAAGTTGACACCAGGTCCTAGGGCTGCAAAAGATTAGCTGACACTTCGAAGAACCAAGGCTGAGGGCAGTTAGGAGATAAACTTAAATTCCTTAATGGTTTAACGTTCTGTTACTAAGAGCTTCATAAATCTCATCCTTCCTGTGATTTCTCATTCAAAAAAGAAGTCATGGGATGACTTTACACATTTTTCTCAAGTGATTTACTACATTTCTGTCTGGCTACAACAAAAGAAACATTCCTAACATGGCACTGCTCACCTTAGATAACGCCCCTTTAGCCCACTTTGGAAAAGTTCACTCTCAATATGAGAACTTTAAATAATGGCACCCATCATAAATCTGAGAGAAGAGTAGCAGAGCATCAAGTCTATCCCACACAAAAGGACATTCCTGCTATTTGCCAGCCTATGGGGTTGAGGACAGGGACCCCAGCTCTGGAAAATCAATTTTAATTGAGTGTAATTGATGCACCCTACATAAGCATGAACAGAGATAATAATGACAACTAAAGAAGTTATTTCCAAAACTCTAATGAAAAGACTACATGAAGAGATAATCACGATAGAAAGGTAGACTTACTCCAAACTTCACCACTGTGAAGAACATAATGATACACAGAATAATTTCTATAATAAAGACAGTCAAAGCCTCACTTAAGCAACCTGGGGAATGCAGTCTCTTTAGTTCACTCAAGTGCAACACAGAAAATAAGTGAAAGATACACAGATACCCTTCCTGAAGAATATGCTTTACTCCAAATAGTACACGCATGCTGATCTGTGGGTACAGGTCTTCACAGTGCTGTTATGTGTGATTTTAACACCATGAAATGAAAAAGGCAGTCAGTGAGGGTTCCTGGAACACTGTGCTCAAAGGAGAAATGAATTATGTGATCTGAGAGGAAGTGGTACAAGTAGATAACAAAGTTATAAGAAACACAGTTTAATCATAGGGAGATAATAGGCAGACAGATACACTGAAGAAATGTCAAGAATAAAACCCAAATGTTACAGCCAAAGCTACCCCATACTTCACTAGTATGCAGAGCACAATATTGTACATAGTACAATTCACACAACATGGTTTATCTGAAACCTGCATGTAACCCGCCAAAGTTTGATCTGAAGTTACAAATCTACACTGTACTATTGAAGAATAATCATTCTAATGCCTTAGATATATAGAAGTACCAATTAATCCTGGAAACTCATGCTTACCAAGAAAGCAATACAAGTTGTCCAGTAGGAAATGGCACACTAAGGTAACATAGTTACGAGAAAGGAGATTTAAGTGATGCTTCATGGATGAATTTAATACAGTAATTATCAAAAACAGCAAGTGGTTCAAAGAAGGGAGAGTGAAATCAAAGATGAATGGAGTAGAGTAAAATTAAGGCTGTTAACAAATAACATAAATCTGGATATATCATAAAGTATTACTTTCAATTCTAAAATCTTTAATTTGGAGAATTAGTTCCTTATACAGGTCAGGCCATGAACAAAGGCTACAAGAAAAGAAATGATTTGGTTATGTACTTCTGCTTAAACCAAAAAATGAAAATATTGATGATACATGAGATATATACTAATAAAGAATATTACGCTTATAAAGATGACATATGACTACAGTAACATTCAGATATGATTTAAAAAATACTTAGAAAAAGGTAAGTGTTATGATTAAGGCTGGTGTGCATGGGTCTGATACAAGGATGGCAGGAATCCTGTAAACCACAGAAGGATTTCCATAAGCAGGTGGCTAAGTTCAGAAAATATAAGAAGAATTCACAGTAAAGAGACATGTACTATGCCTTTGGTTTTCATAATGGAAAAGTTCAAAATACTTTGAAACAAAGCAAGACTGGATGAAATGACTAATCAAAAAAATTAAACATACTGTAATAAGAAGGCTAAAGAGTTTAATTTAACATTAAAAAATAGGATAATAATTGTAATATTAGTTTACTACATACAAACTAGTACACATTTGCTATTACTGAACCCAATTTCTATCCTTACGTGCAGTCCCTCTGTCTCCATTTCCCCAGTATCTTCAAGTTTTTCACATATAGTTAATGTCTATATTTTCCTCTTCTTTTCACTGCGCTCTTGATATGTTATGTAGGCTAGAACTATTACTGAAGCACATTAATATCTTCCACAAACCTTAAGAGTCATAGTGAGGCAGCACAAGAAGGGAAATGGATATGAACTGAAGCAATGCACAGTCAAGAGGAAATGTATCAAATCAGTAATATTACATAGCTGCTGGTGTGAGTCAGATCACCATGCAGTTGGGATCACAACTAGCGCAGCTTTTGAAAAATGAAAAAACATTTCTCAACCATAGGTCAAGCCACATGAGTATCTGAGAGAACTTTAACTCAGGGGAGGGTTAAACACTATTTTACCCTAAAAATGATGAGTATCCAAAGGTATTCATCCATAACAGAATATATGAGACAGGTAGATGCCTGTTCACAGAACTCAACAATCATATGGCAACCCACTCCGGCCTTTCACAGATGTGGAGTGATTCAAAGTCACCATTCATCAACTTACCACTACTGCTACTGTCTGAAATATTTTTGGAAAAAGGGAAAGACAAAGAGAAATTAGGAAAAGGGAAAATAAGACAGATATTCATAAGGCTCTCTGCTTACAAAACATAAATGGTTTATCATCCTTCATAACCTACATTTCTCATGTGGACTGATTTCATGAAAAATCTAAGGAAAACTAAAAAAGGACCCATCCTCAAAGATTCCAAGCCCAACTCTAAATCATCCTCCTCTTACTGCGGCATACACAAATCCTCATGAGGAATGTCAATCATATATAAACAGAGGTACTGCTGAATGTAGGTATTTGCTAAATTTTTTTTTTTTTTTTTTTTTTTATACTTTGTCGCTGTCTCCCGCGTTTGCGAGGTAGCGCAAGGAAACAGACGAAAGAAATGGCCCAACCCCCCCCCCCCCCATACACATGTACATACACACGTCCACACACGCAAATATACATACCTACACAGCTTTCCATGGTTTACCCCAGACGCTTCACATGCCTTGCTTCAATCCACTGACAGCACGTCAACCCCTGTATACCACATGACTCCAATTCACTCTATTTCTTGCCCTCCTTTCACCCTCCTGCATGTTCAGGCCCGATCACACAAAATCTTTTTCACTCCATCTTTCCACCTCCAATTTGGTCTCCCTCTTCTCCTCGTTCCCTCCACCTCCGACACATATATCCTCTTGGTCAATCTCTCCTCACTCATTCTCTCCATGTGCCCAAACCATTTCAAAACACCCTCTTCTGCTCTCTCAACCACGCTCTTTTTATTTCCACACATCTCTCTTACCCTTACGTTACTTACTCGATCAAACCACCTCACACCACACATTGTCCTCAAACATCTCATTTCCAGCACATCCATCCTCCTGTGCACATCTCTATCCATAGCCCACGCCTCGCAACCATACAACATTGTTGGAACCACTATTCCCTCAAACATACCCATTTTTGCTTTCCGAGATAGTGTTCTCGACTTCCACACATTTTTCAAGGCTCCCAAAATTTTCGCCCCCTCCCCCACCCTATGATCCACTTCCGCTTCCATGGTTCCATCCGCTGACAGATCCACTCCCAGATATCTAAAACACTTCACTTCCTCCAGTTTTTCTCCATTCAAACTCACCTCCCAATTGACTTGACCCTCACCCCTACTGTACCTAATAACCTTGCTCTTATTCACATTTACTCTCAACTTTCTTCTTCCACACACTTTACCAAACTCAGTCACCAGCTTCTGCAGTTTCTCACATGAATCAGCCACCAGCGCTGTATCATCAGCGAACAACAACTGACTCACTTCCCAAGCTCTCTCATCCCCAACAGACTTCATACTTGCCCCTCTTTCCAGGACTCTTGCATTTACCTCCCTTACAACCCCATCCATAAACAAATTAAACAACCATGGAGACATCACACACCCCTGCCGCAAACCTACATTCACTGAGAACCAATCACTTTCCTCTCTTCCTACACGTACACATGCCTTACATCCTCGATAAAAACTTTTCACTGCTTCTAACAACTTGCCTCCCACACCATATATTCTTAATACCTTCCACAGAGCATCTCTATCAACTCTATCATATGCCTTCTCCAGATCCATAAATGCTACATACAAATCCATTTGCTTTTCTAAGTATTTCTCACATACATTCTTCAAAGCAAACACCTGATCCACACATCCTCTACCACTTCTGAAACCACACTGCTCTTCCCCAATCTGATGCTCTGTACATGCCTTCACCCTCTCAATCAATACCCTCCCATATAATTTACCAGGAATACTCAACAAACTTATACCTCTGTAATTTGAGCACTCACTCTTATCCCCTTTGCCTTTGTACAATGGCACTATGCACGCATTCCGCCAATCCTCAGGCACCTCACCATGAGTCATACATACATTAAATAACCTTACCAACCAGTCAACAATACAGTCACCCCCTTTCTTAATAAATTCCACTGCAATACCATCCAAACCTGCTGCCTTGCCGGCTTTCATCTTCCGCAAAGCTTTTACTACCTCTTCTCTGTTTACCAAATCATTTTCCCTAACCCTCTCACTTTGCACACCACCTCGACCAAAACACCCTATATCTGCCACTCTGTCATCAGACACATTCAACAAACCTTCAAAATACTCATTCCATCTCCTTCTCACATCACCGCTACTTGTTATCACCTCCCCATTTACGCCCTTCACTGAAGTTCCCATTTGCTCCCTTGTCTTACGCACCCTATTTACCTCCTTCCAGAACATCTTTTTATTTTCCCTAAAATTTACTGATAGTCTCTCACCCCAACTCTCATTTGCCCTTTTTTTCACCTCTTGCACCTTTCTCTTGACCTCCTGTCTCTTTCTTTTATACTTCTCCCACTCAATTGCATTTTTTCCCTGCAAAAATCGTCCAAATGCCTCTCTCTTCTCTTTCACTAATACTCTTACTTCTTCATCCCACCACTCACTACCCTTTCTAAACAGCCCACCTCCCACTCTTCTCATGCCACAAGCATCTTTTGCGCAATCCATCACTGATTCCCTAAATACATCCCATTCCTCCCCCACTCCCCTTACTTCCATTGTTCTCACCTTTTTCCATTCTGTACACAGTCTCTCCTGGTACTTCCCCACACAGGTCTCCTTCCCAAGCTCACTTACTCTCACCACCTTCTTCACCCCAACATTCACTCCTCTTTTCTGAAAACCCATACTAATCTTCACCTTAGCCTCCACAAGATAATGATCAGACATCCCTCCAGTTGCACCTCTCAGCACATTAACATCCAAAAGTCTCTCTTTCGCACGCCTGTCAATTAACACGTAATCCAATAACGCTCTCTGGCCATCTCTCCTACTTACATAAGTATACTTATGTATATCTCGCTTTTTAAACCAGGTATTCCCAATCATCAGTCCTTTTTCAGCACATAAATCTACAAGCTCTTCACCATTTCCATTTACAACACTGAACACCCCATGCATACCAATTATTCCCTCAACTGCCACATTACTCACCTTTGCATTCAAATCACCATCACTATAACCCGGTCTCGTGCATCAAAACCGCTAACACACTCATTTAGCTGCTCCCAAAACACTTGCCTCTCATGATCTTTCTTCTCATGCCCAGGTGCATATGCACCAATAATCACCCACCTCTCTCCATCAACTTTCAATTTTACCCATATTAATCGAGAATTTACTTTCTTACATTCTATCACATACTCCCACAACTCCTGTTTCAGGAGTATTGCTACTCCTTCCCTTGCTCTTGTCCTCTCACTAACCCCTGACTTCACTCCCCAGACATTTCCAAACCACTCTTCCCCTTTACCCTTGAGCTTCGTTTCACTCAGAGCCAAAACATCCAGGTTCCTTTCCTCAAACATACTACCTATCTCTCCTTTTTTCACATCTTGGTTACATCCACACACATTTAGGCACCCCACTCTGAGCCTTCGAGGAGGATGATCACTCCCCGCGTGACTCCTTCTTCTGTTTCCCATTTTAGAAAGTTAATACAAGGAGGGGAGGATTTCCGGCCCCCCGCTCCCGTCCCCTCTAGTCGCTTTCTACGACACGCGAGGAATACGTGGGAAGTATTCTTTCACCCCTATCCCCAGGGATAATATACATATATATACACATACACACACACACACACACACACACACATATGCGGTATGCTAAATGTCGGTAAATAATCTTCCTACTACTCTCACACAATAAAAGGTTCCTTACAAAAGCCAAGGCAGAAGCCACTATCCTAACAATACAGGAACTATTACACATCCTGGTGGTGAAAGGAAAATCGAGTTCCTCATCCCTCCACGAATGTCTCTTGCTGGGAGATGGAAGAGAGTATTTAAGAGCTAAACAGTGTAGAAGCTGGGATCCAACTTCCCTAAAATACATGAACCATCTTGGTCTACAACATTATGGAAAGATGAGAGGTTGAAAAATCTTTCCCAATAAGAAGAAAATTATATACCAGTAAATTCAAAAGATGTAAAACATGGCCAATAATACAGGATACAGTACTTGTGCTGTAAATGATTTACAGCTATTACTGAATCCAATTTCTATCCTTATGTGCAGTTCCTCTGGTCTCCATTTTCCCAGTATCTTCAAGTCTTTCAACTGGAATGAGAAGAGAACCCATTTGACCCCAAAACAACAGAGCTTCTGATCAGAAACAATTTGAGATTTTCCTGCATTTAATACAAAACTTACTTCCTGGGAAAACATTAATGACATTCTTCTTTCGAATCTGCTATCATAAGGTGTCAGCACTATTGCTGTAGTGATATTAGTCTGGTTAAGGGAGTCAAAAGCAACCTGGTAAAAGTCTGTGCCACTTAACTTATAACCTGTAGGACATCACTGAACTGTCAAGTTTCTTTACCCGCCTAGAAAGCTCAGAAAATTCCCATCCTTTGATGAACTGGAGTAAGCGACATTGCATCCTCAAACTCATACTTATAGTCCACGTATTTCTCATCACAATATAGCAGACACAGTCCACTTTTATTGTTCTATTCATTCTTATATAAAAAGATATTACAAAACACGTGGAAAAAAGAACTTGCTAGGCTGACCCATCAAAACAACATTCAAGGTCACCACCATATTGGCAAAGCTGACTCTGATGTCGCCTCCAGGTACAATAGTTCTCAGGATATAAAACACATGTTGAAGTCAATCCACAAATATGAGACAATACCAACAATCAGATATTTCTGCAAGCCAGGAAGAAAAGTAGAAGCACTGTAAGGCCATACTAAGCAACAGTCAGTAGGTCTACTTAGCACCAGCAAGCAGGTGAAAATGAAAAGTGGTGGACAGCAGCTTGGTACCATTTGATCTCTGCACCATGACTTCACAGGTCTAGTTGAGTTGCTGATTGGTTATGGAGTCCTGTGAAAAAGGATCTGCCAGTTTAATATGTTTCAATACAATCAAAAGAGGATGAATTCTCATGGATATAACTTCATTTTGGACATAAAGTGTTTCCAAACCCTTCTCCTAAGCTAGAGCTCTCTTAGATGCTCATCAGCTCTGTCCATTGGCAAAGAGATTCTCTTATTTTCTAAATCAAGTTTACAATTGCCAATGATCCTAATTGTCCACAAGAAGGTCCAGGATTAAAACCACGAGTTTAAAGACAAAGTTTTACAAAAATTATGATAAAAGGATATTTCTTACAGCATCCCTTTGGCAGACCATGAGCTGTCAGTGAGAACATCTGCCTCCGGTTGTGAGGGAACTTACCTTCTCTAAATGGTCTGGATTCTTCTGGTATCCAGTGTAAAGCTAACTGCAGTAGTCTGTTTTCATTCATCCTTTCTTTTTGCCCAAAACACCTCAGTCATATTTGTTCTTATTTTTCAGTTAATGGTACAAGATTTAGTTTCATATTTTCATTCCTAATCACATCTAGTCTTGTTTTACCTAGTATTAACCTTAATTTTCATTTCTGCTGAAGTTAATACATTATACAATCATGAAATTATACAATAAAGAGTAACTGGCTTTTGTTTTATGTCCAAATTCCAGCTTATAACATCATTGTGGAAAAAAAGCAGAAATACTCCACACAGAAATCTGTGCAAAGAAATATCAGAATGTATATCATTAGCCAGAGGATGATGTGCTAATGGTTAAGACGGGGAGGGTAAGTGTTGGAGAACCAGTCAGTGCATGGAAATTCAGAGTGTGCATTTCCAGTCAGGGAGTTAAGGGTTAAAGTGCAAAGGGTTTGTATGTGTTGGATATAAGCATGGAGGATATGGATGAAATGGAGTCATGTGAGGAATGGAAGTGTCAAAATTCAGAGCAAATGCATTAAAGGTGAAAATGCAAAAGGACTGAATAAGAAAGGTATTAAGATGGAGGACCAAAATGTAAAAGTCAAGAACTGCAGAGATAAGGTACGGGTGATGAGAGTGTGGAGGATTAGTGTAAAAAATCAAAATCTGGATGTATGAAGTATGAAGAATAAGGTTGTTGGGGGGAGAGACATGAAGATTAAAGGTATGTTGGGTTAAAGTACAATGGATCAAGAGGCATACAGCTTGGGTGCAAAGAGCTAGGCATTGAAGATAAGACTGGGGATCATTATGATGTGGAAGGTGAATGAGATGGTGTATGCATGAGGAAGATTTGTGCGAAAAGTCTGAGTGTGGAGGGTATATAACTCTAGGGATACAAAGGATCATCAAAATCAATATGAAAAGAGTAAGAAAGTGGTGGGTCAGAAAATCAGAGCATGGAGAGCATAAGTATGAATAACTGGTGAATGAAAGGTCGGGGTGTAAAAGGAACCAAATGTGAAAAGTCAGAAAGTCTGGCAAAAAGAGACTAAGTATGAAGAGTTAAAATACAGAACATCAGAGTGTGGAGGGTTAGAGCATTAAAGATCATCGTAAGGAAGGCCAGGATGAAAAGAGGATCAGAATGAAGGAAGTTACAATGTGAAATGTCACTGTAGATAACCAAAACATAGAAGGTTTGAGTATTGACAAAAATGCAGAAGTTTGAAGTGTCAGGGGTTAGAACATGAAGCATATGGGTACAGAGGGAAAGTGCAGAGGGTCAGAGCATAAAAAAATGGAGGGTTGGATATAAAAATCAAAGCGTGAAGCATCAGGTGTAGAGAATAAAAAAAAATGAAGGATTGGAGAAAGGAGAATAAGTGTGTGGAGAAACTGCACAGGTGAAAAGACTGCTATATGCAAGGAAGATTTGATTTCCAACTCTACGAAAGAAAAAAATTGTATATTTCAAAATTCAAAGCTTTGGACACAAGAACCTCAACCCAAGATTTTTTATGATATACTACTGTTGTATCACCCACTTTTTAGTTAAAAGAATCTAATTGTCAATAAGTTGACTTTCTAAATATTCTAAGGACATTTCATTATCTGTAAGAGATACCTATCAAACTTAATCGGGAATTATAAGAATTACCATGAAAGTTAAATCTATTGAGATATGAAGTTAAAAAAGCTGGTACTCTATGGCAATCCAGTCAGGTTATGATTCTCCCAACTATAGTTTACTCTAACGTAAATATCACTGTACAGAGAGCAATGCTTTACAAGCCACAAAAAAGTCCCTAAACACCAGAATTTGTTTTACAAAATTACACTTACCTACTGCCCTGACTTCACAAATGTTTTGCTCATCCTAACCCTGCAACTCTTTCCTTACGAGCAGTAAAATTAATAGCAGTTACCCCAATAACATTAACTGGATTGCATCAGCCTCCCCTACCTCACTATGTGGCTGAAACATTCTTAAATCCTCTTTATAATGAAAAAAAAGAGATCTTACCTGGCCATAATATCTAGTGCACTTCCAGCATCTGTATACACTTGAAGGAAAATCTCTAGTTCTGTTCCTTTCCATCTAGACTGGCGGCATGGATCTACCACCTTCTCCACAGTATCCACAAAGAAGTCTCGCAAGTCTCGGGAATTGTTCAAAGAGCACCCAATGTTGATGACACCACGGGAATACACCTTGAAATTGTTTTCAACCTCTGAACACATGCGATCAGGAATTTTTCCACGGAGATGGCTTAAGGTCACACTGTTATAAACAAAAGATTATCAAGATCTGTATTCATGAGAAAATCGAAGTTAAAAAGTTAAATTTCAATCTTTTGCTTTAAAAGTAAAAAGAACTTGTGATGAATATGAACCAAATTGCTGAATATGCAAGTAACCATTCTGAACAATAGTATCAACATTTCCTAGGAGAACTGAAGAACTTACGACTTCCTAGTAAGTGCTTGGAGTCTTCAAAGGTATTGAATAGAATACAAAAAACTGCATCCATAAACCTGAAACCTAACACTGTTTGCAGAAGTGCAGATTATCCCAAATCAGTATAATGATCCATATGTGTAGTACAGTGTCCTATAAAACAATCTACAAAGACCTTAAGAGCTGTGCTTTTCAGCTTATGTGCTCTAACATACCAGCATGTAGCAAAAACATCTAAAGTACTGAGTTGTAAATAAAATAGGCAGGGGTTAAAAAGTACTGCTTTGACAACTAGTGATGATGTAAACTTGACATAGCACTGTATGAGTCACTGTCATTAAAAAATTAGTCTATAAAAGAGACTTTATGAATCTTTTTTTCATTTCCCTACTTACTTTCTATGCTCTTTTTCACGGTCTAATAACAGTTTGAAGTCCCTGAGTTCAATCAGGAAGTCCCGATCAAACTCAGTGTCATCTCGTCCCTCTGGGCCAAGACTGGTGCCAGAGGACTGAGGACTAGCGGTCGTCCATGTGGACATCATCAATGAGGCACAAACCGAAAAGTCTTCAAAAGTCAGATAATTCAGTTTGCGTTTACTTGTCTCAAAACGGTTGTTGATGATGAAGACAATAGCTGCATATTTTCTGAAAATTTTCAATAACATCTTTGTTACAAGTAATTGTAATTCAATTTGATATGTATTACTTCCTAACAGATTATATCAATTAATATCAAATCACAAAACATTATACTGAAACTTATTGCTTTACAAACTGAATATGCAGATTACATCCTAAAACCCCAGAGTACCTTTTATACTTGTATCACATCATTCAAATTATTTCATTTTGTGTCTATCAAGACTTCTAACATCTCAGATATCTCAAAGACTTGGCATGTTTTATCACATTATGAAAATGCAACACATACAGAACATTTGTTATGAACTTCAGTCAAAGCCAACTATCCTATGCTTCTTATTGTAAAACATCTGTTGGAAGATTTCATGTGCTGATCTAAGTATCAGATATTGGAATTATTTGCCACTGGAAGTATCACATAATGGAATTATTTCCCACTGGCTTACAATAAAGAATTTCTGCATTCAGTGAACAATAAAAGGACAACAGAAGTGCGAGGGGAGAGAGACATAAATTCAAATGCTCATTGCACTGAAATTAAATCATACTAAATATATAAACAAAAGGTACAAAAAAGATAAATCATACTGTTGTTCCTCAACAAAATACTGCTCTTATACCTTTCAACATACACATAAAATTAGCGATTGGAAAACTTACTTAGCAAGAGCAACTGACAGGAGAAAGGTGGACTGGATGTTGGCCACAACAGATCCTGTCATTTCATCCACTTGCTTGAATATTCGCTTTACATTGTCAAACTGACGTCTGTAATGTCAAGAATACATCAAATTTTCCTAACATAAGAAATTATCTTGTTAGTTCCCTGTCCAAACATTCTTTAGAGAATTTTATGAATATTCAAAAGATATGCAAAATGCTTATCCAGAAGGTAAAGTCTCAGATACAAATAAAGAATATCATAAAGAGATCACTCAAACTTTGTATTTCTTGTGACAGTAGGGAAAACATAATGTCAACATACCCAAAGTTCTGGATATTTTTCATTATACTCACAAAATGTACCATGAAAAGTTTTTAAAATCAAGTAATATAAAGTCAAATTATCTCGTATGTGCGTATCATAATAACCAAGTATCTTGAGAGATCTTTCTTTAATGACTTATTCGTGTATTCTAAAGGTATCAGCAAACTCCACCTGCAAATGGTAGCACCATGAATAAAATTCTCCTTTAATGAGGCTGTATCGTCATCAGTAGATGAATGAGAACAGCATCATAGAGGGCCTTCTCACCTATATGGAGCCCCCCTTATCATGATCCCAAAGCCACAGGAGCACCAAAAAAAATGGGGTTCTAAGGTTAAATAATAAGTGACATACAGTGAATGTTAACAATCAGGCTCCATCTGCCTTCTGCTCATTTTCTTCACACTTCACTTCCACTACTCTTCCCATTACATGACAAACATGGCTCTCTCCTCTCTTTTGCTTCTATACCCCTTCAGCTCATTTGTCTGAAATATTCACATGTCTTATAATTGTTTACATCAGATTTTGCACCCAGGATATAATCATCTTTACCTTACATCAAACACAGTACCTGCAAGATCGAAGCAAAACACCAGTTTTTTCAGCAACATCATCAAGATCTTTCCGTGTTCTACCAGAGAGCTTCTTGCCAATAATTTCTCGAATAACGATGTCATCAAATTCATAATATCTGTAATAAACACAACAGCAGCCTATAATTCACATTTACATTTTGCTTCCCTTCAACCCATAGGACTTCCCAATCCATGAATCAAACTATTCAATGACTCATATCAAACTCTAATTCACCTAATCTATCACATTTGGGAATACACTATGTACATAAAAAAAGCAGTCTTTTAAATGAGAGCTACTTCTTTCATTACATGAACACATGATCTACATGCACACCTTTAAAACCAGTCAGAAATGACATCACTCACTCCTATTTTATGGAAACTAAACTACCCATGTACATGGCTAACTTGTACCCAATACACTTGGTCATCAAAACACACCTGTCAGGAGGGTTTCTTACCTTCTGTAAAAGGTCTAGCTGCTCTCCTAAGGTAGCGCCAACTCAAGAGCTAGGCAAGCATCAGTCACGCTATCTAAGGTCTCATTAATACTTCTCTGAACTTATCATAAGAAAAGAAATCCTTAGACCATAACCTCTCTTCTCAAAGCTTTAATTATGTGGTTTCAAACTAACATCATCAAAATATGACATTTCACACATTTTTTTTATCATAAACTGACTAAAATGATAAGAACTCTTGGGAGAGGCATCAAGAACCTAGCAATTCAATTCCAAAACAGGATTGAAAAATTTCAAAACTTTTAAAACAATTCTAGAGAACCTCTGAAATCAACAACAATAGCCTGAATGTATGTTGGGGGACACACAAACTTCCTGCGAATAGAAAATGTAAGATGCTCATCAGGAACACAGTTACATAGATAATGCCCTTTGGTCATTCTAATATCCATTAGATAAGGAAAACCCATAATAAAGCAAACTCATTCTAATAATGCTCTTAATTGTGTGTATTCTTATGTATCAATCTCCAACCTCCTTAGTCTTTCACACAATCCCATGCCTCCATTAAAAATGCCACTCATTTCACCCTTGTCCTCTCACTAACCCCCTGCATATTCCTGATCCATTCTATTCCCTGCCCTTCAGTACAATATCTATACTCCACATACTGAATAAATGAAAATGTAATACAATACAAATATTCAGAAAATACCTAATGCCACAATATTGCTATGAAATTATAACCCCTTTTTTCACATCAGTGCACCAATATTTTGTTTATTTGTCAATAATTCAAAAACTATCAATAATTCAAAAACCATCAATAACTGACATCAGATGATTCATATCTCCCACAACATGCATACGAGTATTTCTTACTTCTCAATGACCATCTTTTGAACAGCAGGTTCAAGTTGAAAAGTCCATTCCTCAGCCAACTTGGTGGGTGTTAGCAAAAGCTTCTCAAGCATGCCGAAGGTACGATAGTGGTCAGCTGTGTCGGAGGTCAAAAGTTCAAGTGTGGCTCCCCATGTCTCCAACTCTCCTCGTTGTTGAAGTACCGTCACAGTCTCTCCCACTGAAAGTACACAATTAGTTAATTTAACATAATTTTTTTCTTTATATGATATGATAAGTACAATACACATAACTGTTACATTATTACTATGACATGAAAGGAATGACAGCCAATGAAAATTCTAAGTGGGGATTAAATAAAACACTACAAGATTAGCAAACCTGCCTCCTCCATATACTTTAAAAAAAGAGTATAAAAAGAGATTACACATTATTCAAAAGTGAACTCCCATAACCAATATCTATGAGCTCTTTTCCATTCTTTAAGCGTGAAAAAAAAATAATGCAAATCCTAAACATGTATAACTCACTCGAAAACTTATAATATAGATACTGTAAAATCAGGTCAACATACCCATATCTGATGGTCTGTCATATCAAAACCCACTCCTTTTCTCTTTATATACCAGGAAATACAAAATTACTGGAAAATTTCCTTCAGTAAATGAATTATATTTTTCTTTGTCGTTTAAAATTTCATCTGAAGACCTTAACTACGACTTCAATATCTGATGCTTGAATGATTAAATCACTACTCTAGCATCGATACTCTACATATTTTCCTTGATATTTCACTAGTACTGTCTTCTCGTCTTTCTGTAGCATCTAACATCCATGCTAGAACTGTCTTAAATTTTCACCAGAAATATTAAACAAATGCATGATAACAGATGCTCAAGCTGCAATCTTATCTTCGACATTAAGTTGAACATCATCTCTCTGGATATTACTATGAGTGTGCTGCATACAGTGTGGGGCTTCTAAACTTCCCTCGTGATAGGAATGAGGTACGGATTCAGAAAACAATAACTTGGTGATTTAGGCAATGTTTTCACACCCCTTAACCATATATTTCACTCTCAGTGATCAGTACCCATGAAAATCCCAAGGAACAACTGTACATTAAGTACACACTATCAGGGCAGCAAAGCAAAATGCGACGCCACTGGAGTCCCCCTCAGTTCTTTGATATCATCGTGGGACGCCGCTGGAGTCCCCACAGTTCTTTAACATCATTGTGGGACGCCACTGGAGTCCCTTAGTTCTTTAATATCATTGTGGGACGCCACTGTCCCCTCAGTTCTTTAATATCATTGTGGGATGCCACTGGAGTCCCCCTCAGTTCTGGGTCACACAGTTTAACCAACTTAGTATCAATGGATTCCAAGCACTTTGAAGACTTGGTATAGGGTTGTCTTACCCACAATTTCCCTCAAAATCAAAAAGCTGTCCACCTCCTGGGGGGGACTCTACCTTGTAGACGGGAGAGGGATAGGAAAATACCCAACATGTAAAGCAGAACATTGTCACAAATCCACTCTAAGTCTAAATCTAAATCCACAATTTAAATCCCTAAGTCTAAATCTAAATCCACAAGTTAAATCAATCCACACTGTCTAAATCTAAATCCACTCTAAGTCTAAATCTAAATCCACTATAAGTCTAAATCTAAATCCACAATCTAAATCCACACTGTCTAAATCTAAATCCACTCTAAATCTAAGTCTAAATCCATTTAAAAACACACGTGTGTGTTCGATTTCTGATCCACTTCTCCAATACACTGATGGAGGAGGACTGGGAGAGGAGTGGATGAGGTCTTTTCTCCACAAAATCTCTGAGGAGAAGGTCGAGGATTTAATAAAATGGCTTTAATAAGATGGCTTGAGGAGGCTTCTTAACCTGGTCTAAACCCACACTTAGAAAAAAGAATTAGAATTAGATGAACCCAACATAATCATTTCCCTCATTCCCTACAAAACCATAATAACTGAGCGTCATATATACAAGCCATTCTCCATTGAACCTCACTTACCCGGGTAGCCTTGGACCCACAGCTCGAACACCTCCTTGTCAATGAGAGTATAATTCCCGACAAATATATCCACTTCAGGAAGCATCTTGGGGTCCAACTCTCACTCCGGCGGCCTGGCTCTCCCCTGCAGACGACGTCACACAGCGACATCGTCCCTGACGCTAAAATTGTCGTACTTATGTAATACATTGGGGTCGGTCATGTTCTAGCCAAATATATATATGTTTATATTATTTTTAATTTATTATTATGTATATTTTAGGGATAATTTATATATCTGTATTTCCATAGGGACTATAATGAGATGTGTATGTTGTTCACTGTTATTGGCAGGATATGGCTGTGATATAGCTATATTTGCCTCATATTTACTTTATTAGATTATTAAATACATAGATACAGGAGCAGTATAGTAAAGGACAGAACGACACTTCAGCATTGATAAATAAGAATAAGAATAATTGCCTAGTGGAAAGCTAATCTTGGCAATGATTTGTGTTTATATTTTGATATTTTTTTAAATGCCTCCCAACCGGAAGGGATTTAAATATGAATCAAAGCTCAAACAAATATCGTTAACGTTCGGAGATTTACACTACATAAGTTTTCTGGGTTTTTTGGCAAATCTTATTATTATCATAGCGTCATTTTGTGATTTTTCTCGTTGTTGTAGCATTGAGCCCATACTTCATATTACTTATATATTCATGCTGGAGGCAAACTCGAACTAGCAATTATTAGGCGACTGTGGTTCATACTCTGCATTCTAAAGAAATGCACTAATTTCGTCATGTTATTTATGGCCATTTTTGTCATTTCGAAACTTATTTCTTATATGTGGAGTAAAATACATGTTAATTGGTGATTTGGAGGATCATAATAAAACTTAAGTGCGTGGATGACTCTTATCGTACATTTGACAAGTCCTCAGTCAGCTGGGAAGGAAAACAAATACTTCTTTGCCAAATGTCTATTAATTCCTAAAATTCAGAAATTCACATAAAACACAAGTCAAAGCGTCCATGTATTTTTATTTTTCACGAATAATCCTCATAATTATAACGTATCATGGTTTAAATTAGTATAATTACGGTTTAATAATGGATGGCTGTAAGTTTGGCAAGGGGTTCCAGGCGACCAATCAGAATCAACGTCTCTCGACCAATCATATTCGAAGGCACAACGCGGGGTGAACCATGGCTGGAACAAAGCAGGAAAACGGCAGTTGCATTACTTTAAAAGGCTCTGCACAGCTTGTCTCGGAGTTCTTCTGTGAGTAAACGTCACCCCACGTCCGTGAGTCATGGCGTTGTACCGCCGGCATGGGTTATGGGGCTTGGCATCACCTTTAAACCACCAGTTATAGGGCGACCTGTCCTCCTCCTCAGGAGTTGACTCATACCTTAACGTGGGGGATATTTATTATTAGTCAACAGTTATTTTCTACTAGTTTTCTACCACCTGTCCTGCATGTAGATGAAGTAGATTTAGTAATAATAATGTATATTCTACCCTGTATTAGATAGGGATGGTAGATGTCAGACTAGTGTGTCTGTATATTCAACAGGAAGGCTGTGTTATCTAGGCCTTTATGGATTTAATTATTTATTTACATTAGTTTCATCTTGATTCATTTATATTTTGTTTATTTAAATGAGTAATTAATTACCATAGGGGCTGGGCGATTCTCTGATGTTGGTCGTAACTTTTATTCCATTAATTTAAAGTTACGTATTACGTTCCGTGGCTTGGTATAATGTCTTATTTCCTTTGTAATATACAAGATTTGGTAATAGTCAGATATGGAAAGAAATATTATCAACCTCCATAATTGTGTTTATAGTATTATAAATTAGATTTTAAATGGAAAGTTGAAATTGACTTTTATACTTTTTACGAACTAAATGTTTATGACCAGTTTATCCGCATTAAAATTAGGTTTAGATATTTTGTGATTTTATTCTGCAGTGCTGTTGTAACTACCGTAGAGCTTGGTTTGGAGCATTTTTTCAAATAGAATGATATTACGTAAAGGTACAGTAGTGAGGGTTATGTACGTTGGAGAAACTGGCATTAGGTACGGTAAAAGTAGGTAAAGCCTTTGGAAAAAAAATTATAAGTTCTATGAATACTGTTGTATTTAGACTGGTCTACTGCTGAGCGAGGGAAGGATGTGTTGTGGTTAGTACATCTGATGGCTCCCAATAAGAAGCGAGTATGGTGAGACTTTGCTTTCGGAGTCTACTCCAGTCTCATACACAGTTACAGCATTTGTAACAAAGCAGTGAAGTTTTAATTTCCATCCGTGGTGTATTGGCTACAAAATGCAGTTTTATTTCAAACTGCCTTTCTGAAATTTTTGATCAATAATTAATGATATTTTTTGTCCCATAGACTATGGAATCAATAGTATCCTGTTCCAGCGCGGGATATATCCTCCAGATTCATTCACAAGCAAGCAGCACTATGGCTTGACTCTCTGTATTACAACAGATAACGGCGTTAAGGACTACTTGAATAATGTTTTGGCACAAATCAAAGGTGAGTCGAGTGAGCTAATTTTTATACATTTACTTTTAACCTTCCTGTTCCAGGAGACTGAACATGCGGGATGGTGCGAGGAATTGATAGGATAGAGTGAATTGGAGTGATCTGATATATTGGGGTGACATTCTGTTTGTTGGCTGAATCAGGACATGTGAAGCTGTTGGGAAAACATGGAAAGGTCCATAGGACTCGGTTAGGGATAGAGGGATCTTGTTTAAGTGCATTATACGTGACAATCAGACAGTAGATATGGGTAAGTGCAGTTGACCTGATCTGAGGGGTAGGTCAAACACATTTTCAGTGGACAGACAACGTTATTGATGGATAAGTCTCTGCCATGCTAAACAGGCAACGTAATAACAGTGACATTTATAAAACTATCATTTTCTGTTCATAACTTTTTAAGTTGTAAATAGAATGTCTTCATTTTCTGTTTATGGTTTAGAATGTTATATGTACCATTTATCTGCCTGCGTTTTCAAGACTTGTCAGTTTCTAACGAGTTAATGTATGGAATTAAGGAAAGACTTAACTGTTACAACCCCTTGCTTAGTTAAAAGGGAGAAATTATTTAGAACGTAAATTGATTGATGAAAAAATATATACAAAATTGCACACTAGGTTTTTAACTATACACTTTATAATTTTGTAATTCATACTAGATAAAGACCTTTATCATCCATAGGTATTGTGGCTAAGGATGACTTCCATGATATGTAGACTGAAGGATTCTTTGACAGCTGAATCCTGCTTGTTGTACCAAAGAGAATAGTTCATCCACTAGTTTTACCATCATTTGTCACAGACTGGCTGGAGGCAGGGGAAGTGCAGAGACTGGTGCTCGTAATGACGAACGTTGATACCAAGGAGGTTGTTGAGCGCTGGGACTTTAACGTCCAACTTGAACATGGTTTTGGCCCACAGTCTATCAAAGAGTAAGCCACTGCTTTGCATCTACTTTACTGGAGTACAGTGCCTTGAATGTATGGCTGTTGAGAATTGCAAAATGTTTTATTTAGATTCATTCATTGTAAACCATGTAGTTGTTTAGAAGTTAGGAAATTCTTCCTGCACGTAATATTTGTGTGCAGGTTCTTCCTGTTGAAATATGATCACTAATCAGAAATTCCACCGAATGTCACATTTTGCATGTCTTTGCACAGTCATCACTATGTGCAACACTAGCACTGATTCATTTGCCTTTGGATATTATGGTTATAGCAACACTGATGCGCAAACATCAATTTATGGATCTCCTTCATAAACATTGACTCTCTTGCCATTTCCTTTGAATGTCATGGTATGTGCTGTCCTCTACATGTTTACAGGTTCTTGCACTTCTCATGTACTGTTTCAGTTTCAACCTGATCTTCCCCATTTTTGTATTTAACACTGCAAGAATCTGTTTATAGTGTGTTTGTTAATGTGGCACCAATTAGCTATTATTTGTGGTACTCTGATAAAAGTTTTTCTAATAGCATGATCGTTTTAAGTAGGAATATTGGTTGGTAACTTATTCATATCTGTATGATTTTATTGTTTCCAGGGGGAAGGTTGGTAACAAGGATCTAAAATTGATCCAAAGGGAAATGCGTGCAGTAATGTGTCAGATTACTGCTTGTGTCACCTTCTTGCCGTTGCTGGACTGTACCTGTGAGTATCCATTTTCTCTTAAGTACAGGTGTTTGCAGGGCTCATACCTTTGCTTGAAACAGTGGAAGCTTTCATTCAAAGTTGCAGGTGTAGGAAAAAATCAATTGATAACCAGCTTAGAACTTTGTAGAATACATCATGTAAGATTGGAGCACATAAAGTGTTGAAAGTGCTGGCACACAACTTTGGCTTAATTTTAGATGCGTGATTCATTTGCTTCTCATCCAGTGCCATAATGGTCACAGTAGTTTAAAGATGCTTCTTAGCTTATTGTCATACTGTAGTCCAGAAAATTATTTTCAATAGAGAATGGTATTGATAGAAATTATTTAGATTCACGTCTTGTCTCTACTTGCACATACAGAGCTAAGCTTGTGTTGTGACTGGAATAGCCCTTGCCGAAATCTCAAACTTTATTGATTTCTGTATATTTCTAGCTTAGCAAGGGAGATGGTAGGAAACTTGGAAAACAAAACTGTGTAACGGAGATTAATTGAAGACATCAAGAAACATGGTTTAATAAAGAAAAAGTATTTTCTAGCATTTCTGAAATATTTTTTGCTTACAGGTTCATTTGACCTTCTGGTGTACACCCATGAAAGTGCTGATGTTCCTGACAAGTGGGCAGAGTCTGCACCTTGCTTTATTTCCAACTCCCAAGAAGTTCGTCTGAGGTCCTTTTCCACGTCTGTCCACAAAGTAGATGGCTGTGTCTCCTACAAAGTTGATGTATGAAAATATTTATTTTTTCAATGATTTTGGGATGTTTATTAAGAATTCATTAAGAGTCCCGTATTCCTTTTACTATTTCCTGTAAGAAATATTTAAAGTGGAAGGTATTTCAAGATATTTCATTTTTTAGTGCTTTTAAAGGTCAAGATACAGATGATTACCATTTAGTTGTTACCAATTAGCAGCCAAAGTCATTAAACTAGAAAACATATGTTTTTAAATTTTTGTAAAAGTCAAGTGTTCCTTTCTTTTTGGGTACTACATATGAAAAACAAGATGTGAAGTAGTATCCAAAATGTTCTCTCATTGCTTGACTTCTAATATTAAGGCAATTTTAACGTTTTCACATCATAAATCTCTAGTATTTCTTATTTCTGAATTATGTTCTTAATTACTTGATATTAGCCAGTGGTGTTTTGAGTTTTAAGAACAGAGACTATGTGAAATTTCTTGCACAACTGTCTTTTATGAGGGAGAGTATGATTGTATTTTTCCATTAACAATAAAGATTTATGACAAAACATGTAAGGTTAGTTAGCCTGTATTTAATAGGACTTTATCAATATAGTTTTTATGCGAGGATGAGCATGTACATATTAGCCATTCTTTTGAGCTGATAATTCTTTCACATGAGAAGCAAGTTACATTCCTTATGTCACTGTTTTCATTTTAACTGAAAAATATTCCCTTGGCTTTCTTTTGATATAAAACATAAATTTATTTTTGTATGATGGGTAGTTTTTAAGTCAGAATATCTTTGTGAATAATTATTGTAATTTTTAGCATTAAAAGTAAAAATAATTCAAACCCCAACACAGCTTAGCCTTTGAATTAATTTATGATTAAAAGGATCACACACCTCATAAACTACAAGAAACTGCTCAACAGTATTCTCTTTCTCCAACAACTGGCCTCAAGAGTTGCAAAGAAATATGCTCATCAGTCCAGCATTCCATCCATTCTTTGGCTTGGCTATTGTTTAAACCCCTCTGTTAGTGCCTCCTAAGTGGCAGGCAGAAAAATGTTCCTACATTCATGATTGTAGTAAACGGGTACTTAATGTAATTGTATTCCAACAATGACTCCTTAGGGTTAATCATATGTCAAACAGCCAGTGTCAACTATAATATCATCCCCTTTCTTCAAAATCTCGAATGCAATTTTGTCCATTCTTGTTGCTTTCCCACATTCAACCTTGTACAAGGTTTTCTCTACCTACTCTATCCCATTTGCTATACCCATTCTACATCCCATTTTACCGTCAACATACCACATGGTACCACTAAATTACAGGAAAATGAATGACAGCCTTAAGATAAAAATCGAGGTTATAAAATAGATAACAAAGTTTGATCATATATTTCATGGAATGTATTAGTACATATGATTTATTACCTCAAAATGAGTTACAAAAGTTACAAAACATAAATGTAACAAAATAACATATTGGACACATTCCCTTTGGTCTTGAGGATGAGGCTCTTCTCTCTTTCCAATATTACGTGAAGATTTATATCAAACACATGTAGTCATTCTCATTGAGACAGTTGCACTGGTTTCACTAGAAGGAACAAAACTAAATGATATTGTGCTACACAGACCACGACAAAGTTTTGGCAAGTTCAACATTTATGTATAAAGTTAAAAGATACAGTACATCAAATAAAGGTGAAGCTTGTAAACCATCATTTTCATTTAAAAAGATTTCTTATTAAAAAAAGAACTGACTTTTGTATTAATAATTTGTTTCTCACTGGTGTCAGCCTTCCACGTAAGAAGGTTAGCTTTATCAAAATTTTTACATGACAAGAGACCAGCCTTGTGCATATGAAGATAGACTAATATCCTTCCGAGCCCCAGGAACATGAGTCTCAAGGGTTACACACAGAACAATCAATGTACCATGGTTAATACAATTATGGATAAGATTATTTTACTGAACACACTTGAATTTCAATTTTAATGCAACATTTAATTTTTTGTTAATTAGTTGGTAAGAATATTCAGTGTATGTATGGATCATGGTGAAATGCATGTATAGTGCCACTGTACAAAGGGAAAGCGGATAAAGGTGAGTGTTCAAACTATAGGCATAAGTTTGCTGAGTATTCCTGGTAAACTGTTTTTGGATAGAGTGGCTAGGGAGGTAAATGCAAGAGCTTTGGAGAGAGGGGTGAGTATGCAGTCTGTTTGGGATGAGAGGGCCTGAGAAATGAGTCGGTTGCAGTTCACCGATGATACAGCACTCGTGGCTGATTCATGTGAGAAACTGCAGAAGATGGTGACTGAGTTTGGAAAAGTGTGTGAAAGGAGAAAGATGAGAGTACATGCAAATAAGAGCAAGGTTATTTGGTACAGCAGGGTTGAATAAGATAATTGGGATGTAAGTTTGAATGGAGAAAATTTGGAGGAAATGAAGTGCTTCAGATATCTGGAAGTGGACTTAGCAATGAATGGAACCATGGAAGTGGAAGTGAGTCTCAGGGTGAAAGGAGAGATTGTTATCTCAGAGCAAAAATGGGTGTGTTTGAAGGAATAGCAGTTCCAACAATATTATATGGTTGCAAGGCATGAACTATGGATAGGGCTGTACAGCAGAGGGCAGATGTGTTGGAAATGAAATGTTTGAGGACAATATATGGAGTGAGGTGGTTTGATCAAGTAAGTAATGAAAGGGTAAGAAAGATGTGTAGAAAAAAAAGAGTGTGGTTGAGAGCAGAAGAGGGTGTGTTGAAATGGTTTGGACATATGGAAAGTGAGTGAGGAAAGGTTGACAAAGAAGATATATGTGTCAAAGGTGGAGGGAACAAGGAGAAGCGGGAGACCGAATTGGAGGTGGAAAGATGGAGTGAAAAAGATTTTGAGCGATCAGGGCCTGAATATACAGGAGGGTGAAAGGCATGCAAGGAATAGTGAATTGGAACTATGTGGTAATCAGGGTTGATGTGCTGTCAATGAACTGAACCAGGGCATGTGAAACATCTGGGGGTAAACCATGGAAAGGTCTGTGAGCCCTGGATGTGGATAAGGAGCTGTGGTTTCAGTGCATTACACATGTATTTATGTATATATATGTGCATGTGAGTGGATGGGCAGTTCTTTCTCTGTTACCTGGTGCTACCTCATTGATGCAGGAAATGGCAATTAAGTATAATAGATATTACGTTTCTGTGTAAACTGCCATTCTAGGCATTCAATGGACTGCTAATTCACAAGCACTTTGAACAAAATAATGTTTTAAACTCACAAAAGAGTGATTATAACTATCATACTTAGTTGCTGTCTCCCGCGTTAGCGAGGTAGTGCAAAGAAAGATGAAAGAATAGCCCAACCCACCCACATACACATGCATATACATAAATGCCCACATTTCAACATATACATACACAGACATATACATATATACACATGTACATATTCATATTTGCTGCCTTCATCCATTCTTGTCACCACCCCACCACACATGAAATGGCACCCCCCTCCCCCCCTGCGCATGTGCATCAATGGTATTTTCTACAGATGCTATGAAAAGCTGGGAACAAATACAGCATGTCTGAACTAATGAGCAACATATTATATCCTGACTAGCTAGTTTCTTTTGTTCAAGTACAGTATTCTAAACTAAACATGTTTTGTTGTCTAACTAGGAATGATCAGATAGCATAATAACTGCAGTATTAATCATGTCATCACATCATATATCACTGATGATTTCAGAACTACTAAAAACAGATGAAGATTGAAAATAAAGCAGGTAAAATACCAGAGGACTGCAATTGTATTAGGAATGTTAGATGGCCTAGAACAAGCAAAAGTTAATATCTTTTTGACAAAAACTACCTTTCTGCCTGTCGTCCACATAATTACCATAAGGAAGAAAATACTTTGTAATCAATATAAATGGATACTGTAAAAGTCTGGTAAGGTGGAGCATGATGCATAAAATTTCATAACATTTTCCAGTTCCTGTATTTGGCCACAAATCACAAAGGAAATGTACAGCCCTTGTATTTTGAACTGTCATCAAAGTCCAAACAACTTATCAAAACTCGTTCACAAAATATCATAACCCACAGGAACCCTTTAATAGTGTTTCTGTAGCTTAAAAACTGCATGCTGTGGAGAAGCAAAGAAATGATGGTATCCTTTGAAATAAGGTTTGACGACAATATAGTTATACCAAAGGTGATTTCTTGTATGCAGGCAGTCTTCTCACAAGTGTTTTGCAATTAACAAGCATCATCAAGTATGTATAATTCCTAATATAAGAATTGGTTAAAACAGGAAACCTGGAAAAGAGAAGGGAGCCTATTCATCAAATTCACATATTTTTGCCTACCTCCTAACTAAATGTGGTAATGTCAATCACTGTATCAACTTTCCGGGAATCATTTATGATTTGTCCATCTATATTTACTGTGTTTATCAGACAGACTGCAGTCAGATCTAATACTTATAATTGTTATGTTTCAATGTTGTAGAGATGTCACAGATATAGACCCCAACAAAATCTGTTAACTACATATTGTACAACACAAGAATCTATAATACACCCATCAGCTATAAATAACTAAAACTCATCTACTGACCATTTCTATAGTATTGCTGAAAATGCTGACTGCTTTGAACACACCTGCTAACTACACTCTTTACATTTTTCCACACAAGTACATGGTGAACGTTTGCATTGTGGAGACCACTGGTAACGCAAAATGAGCACCGTTTTATTTGTTATTAGGTTACTGCTGGTAACAATTAGAGGTTGATGGCAAACTGAATGCATTTTCAAATGGTTATTTTAGAAAGGCTGACTTGCAGTTGTCAGTGACTTATGCTCCTCATCTAAGCTATCATTCTAAGACAATACCAATAATGTATAGCTGATTGTCTCGAGTCAATTACATATATTCTTTTAAAAGTTAAGGCATATATTTTCCTGGGATACTAGTCAACATAAAACTTTATATTCTGCACCACATTTAATTTGTTTACCACTGAATTATGGATGACCTTGCAGCATTAAACCAACAAATTCAATTTAGTTGAAAGATTAGCATTTGCTGAAATGGATACAGAAGACAAAATTTATTTGAAAAATTTTAAATATTGAATATAGAGAAAACAGTTGATGCACTGGAAGTGTTACTACAGTTAAGATTATGATTACAAGCTCATTTGCATATTCCAAAATTCCAAGATTGGTAATCTTAATACATGAATAATATAATGTATGCCAAAGCTCAAACTGGTTAGCTAAATATCAAAAATACTCCAGAATGCCCTATAATGTTACCAACTTTTGACTTATTATGCTATTTCATTTAAATCATGAGATTTTTATATTTAATGGGTTTAGTTTCATCTACCTTTCTATATCTTGGATGTCCATTCCCCCTGGCAATTCCTTAGAAAGGGAATGGCCATGGCAGGAGTCTCTATAACTAATGAACTCCAGTGCCGCTTCTTAGCCTTTCGTACCTCATCCTTAACAAGCCACTGGTAGAGGGCAACTTAAGTGCAGTTTTCTATCTATCCATATTTGATGCCTGTTCCAACTGGAACTCCCTCAAGGGGGGTGGCCACAGCATTAGAGTCTCCAAAACTAGGGAACTTTAGTGCCTCACCCTTAACAGGCCATTGGCGGAGGGCAGTTCCTTACCTAATGTTCCTACTGACTACCTCTACCTTAAGTTCCCATCGACTATTTCTATCTAATGTTCCTACCTAGAACTTTTAGCTACTGCTCCTACCATTTTGCCAAAAGGCAGGGCTAGTGCATGGTGCTCACCACAGGAAAATAGAGTTACAAAGACTAAGCTGTGAGAGTTAAGTGTTGTCAGGTGTTATGTATGACAAGGAGAGATTGTATGTTTGTAGACAAAATGCCGGTACTGCAGGTGTGGCTGAGGCAGAAAGAAAAGACAGCTACCTGGGTCAGAGGAGTGTGACTTAACAACCACTGAAGTGCTAATGCACTGTGCAGCCATACTTGCCTTCCTCATACCCAGGTGGAAACTATTGGTAACATATCTCCCTGGTTATTGGCTGTCTACCGATTACAATATACTTATTACAACTAAACATACATATTACAAAGATATAATCCTAGATGTTCTTTAAAGCACTTTCCTTTTTAAGGAAAGTGCTTTAAAGAACATCTAAATCTCAACAAAGTTACTGCTGGGAAGTCTCTGAAACCACTATTCTCTATCATACGTGTCATTTCTGGACAAAACTTCTTGGTGCTACAACTGTACCAGATCCATGAAATCTAACTTGCTGACAATGCAGAGGGAGAAAAACATTTGATGCGACTAATGATATTACCTTTATGGTTTCTTTTCCATAACAACTTATCACTAGTACTTATAACAGTGGCTTCATATTGGTTTTTACATTTTACAAAACAATTTTACAAATACAGCATGATTTAGCTCTTTAATTTGTTTTGTAAAATCAACCCCTTTCATAGGAGCCTAGTTCCATCTTGATGTTGAAAGAATAAGGGTAATTTGTCCAAATCTCAAATTCAAAAAGTACTGCAAAACTCGTTTTATGTAGATATGAACTGCACTGTGCTTGAATGTAACAAACAATAAAATTTGCACTGTTACCTTTCTTGGAAACATCAAATTCTTAGTGCACAAAGACAACTTCTATTAAAGTTTCTTTATGAAAGACAACCTGGGATGATTACCATAATCATTGTTCAATGCACATGAGGATGAATCACTGAAATACTCTACAACATAAAAACAGTCTCATAAAAGAATACACTAATACAGTTCACACAAACAGAACACCCATTTTGGAATACTAGATCCAGCAGAGTTTTTAACTTATATTAAACATCACTAATAAAATACACTGGAGAAGATCTTGGGGAGTTGAACTGTGGTCATCTACAGTATAGCTGATCAAGAGGAACATGAAAAAGCTCCATAAGAGCAGGATATTCTGGCTCCCTTTGGAGTGATGAAGCCATGCCATATTAGAAAGACAACTGGGGCTGAAGTCATTTGTACTTAGTAGAAGTAACACAGTCCAAATATTCCTCCACAGGTACAACCTTAAAACCTCCCACTTCTCCATCATAGTTAACTAAAAAATTTGTTAATTAAAGTTTATCTTTTACATCTGAAATAGTGAATAAGTTAAAAATGGGCTAAAATTATGCCAAACTGTCAAAAATTGTCTAGTGTGGTGTGTTATGGTATGCTTGTGATACATATGTACACATGCTTGTATACATACACAGAAACACACATTGATTACAAAGATTAGATATTGGCGGAAAGCTATTTATGTTCAACATTTTTCTAAGCACTGTTTCACATGTACTTTTAATCTTTCTCCCAGAGGAAATTCTCTCTCCTTCCTTGAAGGTGCACTTCAGAACTACCATGTTAACTCCTACATATTATAAAGCAATATCAATAAGTTGCTGCTTACTCCTTTTAATATCTTGCTCTGCTACTTATATGACATATTCATCCATTTACACTAAAGAATTAACCAATTCCAATGGCAAATATTTTTAATGCATGTTTTCATGTACGCTGTTGATGTTTGGGCAAAATGATCTACCAGCTCATAATCAAAATTTCAAGTTCATTCAGATATGTTATTGGGCAGACTTGTTCTCATTTCAAATTGTGGTCTATTGGCATAAGAGAGCAAACGCCAAACTTAAGACATAATTCTTTGGAGGAAATTTTAACTCAGATATCGATGAAGATATCTGGTAAACAAAGCACTTGCCTAATATTCTGCAAATACTACTAGCAGCTAGTACATAAAAAACTTTACTAAATATGAAATGTAGGTCATCACAATGCTCTCGAAAAGAAAAAGGGTGGACAAATGTTCGAAAAAGAGCTGAAGGTTCTGCAAAAACTCTAACATATGTGAGGTGCAAATTATGCAGGATGGAGCACATTTTCCATCTCATATATAGATGAACATCTTATTTCTATGGTACTGAGGTAGAAAAATAAGTGCAGAGATTGATAACTTGTGCAGTAAGGTAAGAACTTAGAAAATAAATATTGAAGAGGAAGATACATGGTGTGAGGGAGTTACTTAAAAAAGGCACATGCATGAAAGCCACTTACCATGGTATGGAATGTAAAGAGTAAAGCACGTTTGACGATGGACAAGTTCTAAACTGTACCCAAAAGTAAGAGGGATGCTGTACACCATGAAAGATACAGATCAGACAGCAAGGATATTCCAAATGGTTCTTGGTTAGTGATCTGTCAACACCAATGTTCTGATTGCAAGGCAAGAAAGTAAGAGATACAAATATCTCACATCTGAACATGGGATTAAAAGCAAATAACTCTTAAATGATCTAATCAATGTGGAGAGTCTTCACTGAAATTATGTGAATAAAGCAGAGGATATGTATGAGTGGACTGAAGGTTTTTGCACTTGAACCTTAATACATCCCATGTAAATGGGGGTCATATCTTAGCTAATGGGTAACAGTTTATTACATACAAAAAGTAAGAGGCAAAAATGGGTAAGTATTTACTAATACATTATAATGAATGGATTTTAAGGTTACACAAGGCAATAAAAGGATTTGATGGAGAATAAAGCTGGTGTCAAGGATAGGATTTAAGCATTTCCATAAAAAAGTGATTTGGACAGGACAAGTTACTCTATATAAGCAGTACAACATGGCTCTAAATGTACAAAAAGAAAGCAGAAGTTAATAGTATGGATTTTGCAATAAATTCAAGAGTCACCATTACAAAATTATGCCCATTGGTGATTCCTGAATATTTTGGAATTATGAGTGATTGTTGTGTTGGCTAGAATAAATCAGTAACAATTTGTGACGGAAATAATTCTATATAAGCAAACAAATGAATAAAACTGTGATGCTGATCTGTTTATTACAACAAGGGAACACAATGGAAATCTTTTACATATTTCAAGTGGACAATCAGCTTTTTAAGGCAAACTCAACAATCATTTCTAATTCAAATATGCCATTCTTACCTCCGTTATACTGATTCCTACCAAAAACATATGGAATGCATTTCTTACCTCCATTATACTGATTCCTATCAAAAACATATGGAATGCATTTCCCCAGCCAAGAAAGACTCCTAAATCTGGTCCAAAGATAATACTGCCAAAGGTGATTTTCCAAGATCAATCACATCGCATCATGTCTATGCTCTACTCATGGCAACATTTCTCACTCCCGTTCACCATTAAACATTAAATGATTGAAAACCAATCAATATTTTCTTACATCATTTTTTTTACAAGTATTACTAAAGGCTACACATTTTTCACTTCTTCCTCACTTATTACTGATAGTGGTTTGCTAATGACATATGGCTCCTAAACCTACATATGCAAAAAATTATATACAACACTCAACTGAGATTTTAGGCAACCTCTAAGAGATACAACTGAAGAACTATAATACTGAAGTATGAAAATATGGCTACTTGTCTACAGTCCCCACACTTTAAGAAAAGATGAACTAAACCTTTTGCAAAATTATCTTGTATAAATAATTGCCTCCTCATAAGCAAAAAATTTCAATTTCATTTTTAGTTGAACATTTCTTCAGTCTTCCTGTATGTATTCTTCTACATGCCTACAAGTTCAGTACAAAATTGACATACCAAAGTATTCTTTTCCAGTACCAATTTTCATTCATTCCACTCAGTCACTTCATGTTACACCCAGCTTGTTGAAATCTGCCTCATGTTTGTACTCTATAGAAACCAAACTATTCCGGGCCCACAGCTTAGAAACATGCATTACAGCAGTGACCAAGCTTAGACAATGAAACCGCAACATTTCAATCCTTCACAATACCAGTAATATGTCTGTTCTTCAATACCCTTCAACATCATTCTCCATTCTATTATACCTACAGCATTTAATGCTGATATGTTTCACTCCTCAAACACTTACTGTCTTCTGTCCATACAAATAAATTTCATAATACTTTCCCACTTTGATATATAAAATCTGCCCTTAATTGCATCCATGTTAATATTAGAACCTCTCCTCCCCATTTCCCCCGAATTCTGCAGACCTTTGCCATAACTCTCCATATGAGAGCGCCTATCTTTTACAGCAATGCTTATCTCAAGCCTCTTCTAAAACCCTGAATGCAACTACAGTACCAGTGATATCTACCTACAACAAAGCGGTAGACAACAAACACCCACACTAACATCATATACCCTGCTTGATTCCATCTTTGATGCAATATTCATTAGTTCTAAATATGTACATTATGATAAAAAAGGAACTAATCAAAATCAAACAAACTTTATAGAAGCAACAGTACTGTGTAAATGGCTGGCAATTGTTCAGAAAGTGGATCAATGGATGCTGTATCAGTCCCCTAAAAACTGCATGTACTGTAAAATCTCAACAATGTGGAATGATATCCTTTGAAAAGGTCTGGCTTGGTGAGCAGATAACACAACAATGCAAACCTGGTTCATGTGTGTGATTCCAGCATCAAATATGGTCCAACAAGCTGTGAATGTTTAATATCCCCCTGACCATACTCACTTCCAATGAATGTGAAAGGTTCAGGTATTTTTCAAGTAGTGATTTTTTTTCTAATCCTGGGGATGGGGATGAAAGAATACTACACATATCTCTTCCATGTTATACAAGCTGACTAAAAGAGCCTGAAATTCCTCCCCTCTTGTATTAATTTTCTAAAAAGGGAACAGAAGGAACCCAGTAAGGATTTTTTCCTCAAGGTTCAGCCATCTATGCCTGGCGCCACCTTGCCAAGGTGAAAAAAAGACAATCTGAAAGAAAAAATTATCAACTAATTGAATATCAGGCAACGGATAATGGGACTTTGGAAATGTTGCTGATGTTTACTCTTACTCTCACGGACTGTCTTCATGTTAAATACATATTTTCATTATATCATATGCAACATGCAATCTGCCTTATCTAAATGCAAGTGTAAAAAGATTTTATGTGTTTACCTTCTTTATCAACAAATTCATAAATTTCATTAAAGTACTAGTCATACTATTAAAGCTCTGTTTCTTAACCTTTTATATCAACCAAAATTGTCCCTTTTTCTAAACTTTTTATCAGAAAGGTAACTAATAACTACCAGAGTCACATGTGTGGTATCTAAACTGTAAAAGACTCAGCATCAGCCACTAGAAATAACTGAACTATCTATCAATCTATATCTCTGATACCTGTTCCCTTCATTATTCCTTCAAGGGGGAGATCATGGCAAAAGAGTCTCCATAACTGGTGAACTCCAGTGCCACTTTTAGCCCTTGGTGCCTCACCCTTAACATAGTCCACGAACAGAGGGCAACTCAAGTGCAGTGTTTCCAGAGACTCCTATCTAATGTTCCTTCTGAATATCTCTGCCTAATATTCCAATCATTACTTCTACCTTATGTACCCACCTAAAAACTGAACATGTTTACTTAATGCTCTGCAGTGTCCCACACCTAGTCACCATGCCTCTTCAACTGCATTTCACATGAACAACTACTAAAAATATAAAATGTCATTATGGACTTGGTACCAATTGCCATTTCCCAAAGAAAAGACTACTGCATGTTTCAAACCCTCACCATGACGATCAATTCTGTATTTATCAGTTCTGTTGATTATCAAGAGCTGGAATCAAAGTCAAAAGCAAACATGATATCCTCGAACAAACCTAAACCCAGCGTTAAAAACAAAATGAATTTCAATGAAAATCTTGTGAGAGTAAGTAGCATAAGTTTGCAAATTTCTGTCCCACATGCCATATCCTTCAGATGCACTCTTAGGGTGCATAGTTGTCCTTTAGAAATGTACATCATGGAAACCATTTCCATGCAAAAAATGGGACTCCTCGATGTTTTTTCCCAAAAGTATATCAATGATATTTTCAAGGTCAACTCTGAGTTACTGTTCATGTGCAATTATTTCTCACAATGATACATTTTAGCTCTGAGATGTATGTTAAACATGATCCCAAGTTTTCTACATGTAAAATGTACTAACCTTATTTGACTTATACAAGAACTTAAAAGTCTAAATCACAAATAAACTTACATGGAGAAAATACGTCATTGAAGAACAGATTATTAAACCTTTAAAAGAAGATAATCTTTCAGACTTAAAAAAAGCCTATTATACATTATATCACAAGTATTACAAAGTCATAAGTCTGAAAGTTACTTAAACAGGCCACAATTATTTCTGAAGCAAAGAGAATAAATCCCTCCTAATATTCACAGCATCGTTTCCTTTCTATCTGTAATATACAATAAATACAGTTTAGAACCATACATATAAAATGCAAGTTCATATATAAAGGAAGAATATTTACCCATCTTTAAGTAAAATATTTTACCAAACGAAGTTAAATGAATAAGTCAGACACAAAATGACAATAAAATAAAACCTGCATTATATAATTCAAACAATGACTGAAATGACTGGCATCCAATAATATGGCAAAGTACCAGTGAGGGGGTATAGGATTTATGGTATCCTTGTTACCTTAATCTGTGATGATATGTAATGTTACAAAGTCTCTGTTACCTACATCTTTTAACTGTTATAAATTTTTGTCTTCATTAAAGAACTATTAACAATAAATTTGTGTTATGAGTAACTAGATGGAAAATTAACTAAGGTTCTGTGTTGTATTTCAAATCTTTGGAAAATTCTTTTTGGGTTGATTGAATTAATTTTTGGTCAATCTTGTCAGTGATATTTCCATCATGCATGAAAGATGCTTTTTATTCAGCACGTAAAAGGAAGGCAATTTCACATGAAATTTAGTTAAATGCAATAAAATTTCTCAGTCACACTAAACAAGGAGAGAGCCTTTCAGGTGATGGAGGTATCTGGTATGGCAAAAAGAATGTTTAGAATATCAATACATGAACTGTATCTGCACTACTGGGGAAATTAATCATTCTTTTACATAACCCTTATCAATAACAGATATTGAAAATCATTTGAAAACAGGAGTTTCTTACATGCACTTCAAGAACTATCATCCATCATCGGTGCATTCCGACACTAATGCCTTTGCATTTACTAGATCTTTTTACCAACTGATACATTCCATAGATTTAACAACATAAAATTTCCAGAAACCTCGACATTGAGGAAAAAATAATCTAATACCTTATTCAGTTGAGTAAATGACTGCAAACAATACAAGTTTGTAAATGTAAAAGCATAGTAAAGAAATGTAAGATACCTTACTTTTGTAAGGTATCACAAAGATGTATAACTGGTAGGGGTTTCATGAAACCATGATTTTCTTTATCAGTCTGTTTATGATATGAGAAAATAGTTCTAATTCTTTTGATTTGGAATTTTTACATTTGACTTATTTCTGACATAATTCACTCTGATTTCAAGTGTTTACTGAGTTCCTGAATATTTGTACATGAAATCTACTGCAATGATGCTTGAAAAATAAAGCAGCTCATCAATGTAAAACTTTCACTCCATGAAGCTGAAATCATGACAGAAATATCAACATCTTCTTCTGAACTAAATCTTTCATGAAGTAAATATTTAACTATTTACGAGTGAAAGAATGTAAAGAAAATTTAGAAGGCTCTACAAGTGACAGAGAAAACGAAATTTGAGAACATAATGCTTACAAATTCACAAGACTGCCTGAGTGGACGGAAATGCTTGAAAAATCATAACCTCTAGAGAAGTTTGGTATGGAGAAATTGTGCTCTTCGTAGAAAATAACAAAAATGAAGGTGCAGCCTGGATTTGTGTCTAAAAGTTGAATGTCAGCGGTGTACAAAGATTGTGCTTCTGGTCCAAAATGTGTAGGAAGCATAAGTGTGTGTGTGTGTGTGTGTGTGTGTGTTTTGGGGAAAGAACATGAAATTAATGTGGATGCATGAGTGCAGTGATCAAAATGAACAGCTCTATCCAAACCCTAATATTTCAAACCTTAGTTAAGCACTAATCCTCAATATAAACTGCTTCATTTTGACATACAAATATTGCATTGTGCAAGGACGTGTTCAGCTTAAAAGATGTAAGTCAAAGAAAAATATACTTTGAATCTTCCCTGTTTTCAAGTACACTTATCAATTCATCCATTACATAATTCTTTTTTGTATTCATGTATATAAATATATTCAACCTAATCAAGATGAAAAACGATGTATTAATTACCATAAATATCAATTCTACTCTTTTGCATAAACAAAATTAGCTTGTAAAATCTTATAAGCACATATGGCTGTTCAAATTCTGATCTCTCACCAACACATTACAAGCTGGCTCTAAAATAACATATGCTATGGCACCTCTATATTCTTATAAATCTATGAAAGTACTTTTTCATCTGTGATCTTTAAAACAAAAATCAATTACACAGGTCTCTTTGGTTTAATCTATAATTATTCTTAATTATTAAAATAAAAATTTACAGTAAGAATAAACTTAAATGCTCATTAATCAATAACTTTAACAAGTTATCAACAAAAGTTTTACCACCCATCGAATTAATTTTAAGAATAGGGCTCTTCATGAAATTAGTAATTATCAAAAACTATATTTTTACCATCACCTTATATCTATTACCTTGATTCTTGTTCACATCATCTTACAAAACACTCTGTTAAAATTAGTTATCAGGAACCTTCCCAAGGGCCAAGCATTCCCCCAGCAAATAATAATGGAGTAGTGGGTAGAGGCAGGTTTGATGCACCTTCTCGACAACTTCCCCGCTGCTGTACCTCTGCACACACACCTTGAGCCTAGTGTGACAACAGAACGTTAACTAATATCACATTCGGAGAGATACACAAATACTGATGCATGCTATGTGAATGCACTTGGTATGTGCTACACGTGTAAAACAATGGATATGAGAGTTTATCTACAAATTTGTTGGTGGGTGAATACTGTACTAAACACAGAGATCTATTATCATCCATACTATTTCTCTAATCACATCATTTTTATATCATATTCAAAACAAGGGTCGCTTTTATGGGCTCCTGCAGCTTTAAGGTTGCATTACAATAAGAATCACGGAAAAGACAGACTCCTCTGAAGCAAAAAGTTCCTTAAGGAACGAAAGGTGACTTTTCACTCACAGAGTAACCACAAACATCTCACCAAAGGTGACTTTTCACTTACAGAGTAACCACAACCAAGTGGAATCAAGAAACACCTGGTGAGACCAAAAACTAGAAATATAATAAGAGAACAATGTCCCTACCTTAAAGCAATCTTAAACTTGCACATGAATACTCATGATCTCACAGTGCACTTTCATATATATGGGCAACTGAAAATAACTCAAAAGATGTATGCATAGACATGAAAATAGAGAACCTGAACATTACCTCCATTTGGTCATATTAGCAGGATAATTCAGAATAATCAATACAGAAATATACAGGAATAATAAAAGAAAAACATTAATAACAGTACATAACAGTACATACATACCTTATTGCCGCTGATAAAATCCCGTAGTTTATGAATGAGAATTCTGTTAGATTCACTGAATTTCTCAACACTGGAAAGAAAATTAGTCTTATGAGGCAACTGATAAACAAAATAAAAGTGGCAAATGATATATATTTATATCATAGCTTTTGTAAAAATTGAAAATCTACACTCTCTATCAATCTATGACCCTACCTTTAATCATATAAACATGAAGAAAAGGTAAATTAGGAGAATGATTTACAATCATTTAAAGGTAAGACAAAAAATTTGAGCACGGAGAGGTCATATGAGAAGTCAGTCTCACTTGATGAATCCATTTGACATACAAAATAAGAGATTAAGAATATAATTTTCTAGAATGGAAGCATTTGTTCACTTTAGCATACCATACATACATTATGTATGTATTTATCCCTGGGGATAGGGGATTAAGAGTACTTCCCACGTATTCCCTGCGTGTCGTAGAAGGCGACTAATAGGGGAGGGAGCGGGGGGCTGGAAATCCTCCCCTCTCGGTTTTTTTTCAACTTTCCAAAAGAAGGAACAGAGAATTGGGCCAGGTGAGGGTATTCCCTAAAAGGCCCAGTCCTCTGTTCTTAACGCTACCTCGCTAATGCGGGAAATGGCGAATAGTTTGAAAGAAAAAGAAAAAGAACATACATTATGGATATGCAAGTACATGAAGGGTAAAAAAATATTAATCAAGCTGTCTATCATCTAAACTATACTGAACACAAAACCACACATATCCTGAATGCGTGCTAGCTTCAACATCAGATCATGAGTTACACAAAAGTTTATGCATCAAATGCATGCAATTTCCACAAGGAACTACCACAAAAAATATTGATGTCTATATTCCCTTATGTGACATCATTCATAAAGTCTTCACTAAGCGCAATTACCAGTCATTTCTCTGGCTGCAGTCAGTTTCTTCTCTTAAGAATTTATGAGCTAATTTTATAAGCCTATTCCTCTCAAGTGTAGATGACTTCTTCCCATCTGACCTAAATTCTACTTTTATAAGTCGTCATCATCTACCGAGTATTCCACGTGTCCATACCATTTCAACATATTTCTTGCAAGTACTTCATGAATTTCTCTTTCCTCTCATATGCATTTCCATTCACCTATTCTTTCAATTCAAAGTTCTAAATCAAAAGTATTTTCTCATGATGAAATTTTTGCCAACTCTCTGCTTCAGATGCATAAAATAAGGACTTCCCTATGTCCCTTCCTGAATATCTAACACAGTGTCTTACCATCTACTAGCATTCAAAGGCACCAGTACCCTTTCTTTTCTGATTCATCAGATATCCAACTGCTTTTTCAATGCAATCCTTGCTTTCCATCATAACTAAAAAAAAAATTTTCATCTTATTTTTTCTTAAAGACATAAGGAGACTATCTTTTCCATCACAACATCCCTCTTACACTTCCTCCTAATTTGCTAACATCTTCATAAATGTTGATCTAGCCAAAATATCAGCCTCAATTTACTTAAGACTTTTACGACAGAATCTTATGATGCAATTATCAATAAAATGTGAAGTGAATTAACCTTTGTGTCCAGTACTCCCTGTTAAATGATACTGCCTGATACAAACTCTATCTTACATTTCTTTAGGTAACTCCCCTTTACTATTCACTCTATCCTTTCTGTTGATCTCCCATGCCTATCCTCAAAGAAGTTCAAACCAGCTCTGACCTTTCTGGACTGAAAAGCTTATGAGAGATGATCTTCTGTGAAACCTCCTGATTCAAGGAAGCATCAAAGAGAGGAAGACCAAAATGACACTCAAGAAGGTGCCACTGATCCATGGTAGGTCCACCCAAAGGAAGGGTCATGCCATCACGTCCACTGCTGTTAGAAACAAAAACAAAACTAGTTAGAACATCTTAGCTGTGCTGCACAGATGCTTTTGATTATGAGACTTGTTTCTGTACTGTAACATAACAAAATTATGGAGACTAACTTTTCATAACTTGTCATCCACACAATTGATAAAAAAAACTTATAATACTTGGTGGTGCAAGGTGGGCTAACCATACAGAATAACAATGTGAGAGAGAGGTGTGTCCAGGGTGTGCTGAAATGATTCAGACAAATGGAGAGGATACGTAAAGAAAGATTAAATAAGATGATCTACATGTCACATTGAATAAGATGATCTACATGTCAGAGTGAATAACATGATCTATATGTCAGACTGAATAAGATGATCTACTTGACAGATTGAATAAAATTATCTACATGTCAGACTGAATAAGATGATCTACATGTCAGAAGTGGAAAAAATAGTTAGGGATGGGAAGACCAAGAAAGAGATAGAGGGATGAAGAGAAAAAGGTTTATATACAAAAATACATGTGTTACAGGACTCCATTGGTAAGTGGTTACACACTGTGAGTGAAAATCTCCTTCAGCATGGCGGTATCATCATCAATGGAAGAAAAAGAGTACAGTCTCAACTAGGAATGTCTCACTATGAAGGTGCTATCAATTCCCTATTCCAGCATGGAGAACAGCTTTGAAGCTACAGGTTCCCCATAAATGAGTTTGTACAATAATAATAATAATTTTTTTCTCACTTGATTGCCATTTCTCATGTTTGCAAGGTTGTGCTAGGAACAGGTCTGCAGTCACTCAAATCTGTTCCCGAGCATTCATGTGTAATGCATTGAATCCACAGTTCCTTATTCACAACTAGATGCCACAGAACTTTCCATGGTTTCCCCTGGCAGCTTTATACATCCTGGTTTGGTCCACAAACCCCTGTATACTGCATTACTCCAATTCACTCTATCCTGTGCATGCCTTTCACCCTCCTGCATGCTCAAGTCCCAATCACTCAAAATCTCTTTTCTTCCATCCTTCCATCTCCAATTTTGTCTTACCCTTTTAGTGCCCTATAATTCTGACATACGTCCCCTTTGTCGACCTCTCCTAGTTATTCTCTCTATATATCCACGCCATTTCAGCACACCCTCTACAGCTCTCGCCACACTACTTCAAATTACCTCATCTCTCTATTATCCTTTTATTACTATCTATATCTCTGATGCCTATTCCCCCCTGGAACTCCCTCAAGGGGATGGCCAAGGCAATAGTCTCCATAACTAGTGAACTCCAGTGCCATGTCTTAGCTTTTAGTGCCTCACCCTTAACAGGTCACTGGCAGAGGGCAACTCTAGTACAGTGTTTGCAGAGGCTCCTACCTAATCTTCCTGCAGACTACTTCTACCTACTGCACCTTCCTAATGTTCTTAACAACTACTTCTACCTAACATTTATATGATCAAACCACCTCATACTGCATATTCTCCTCAAACACTTAATTTCCAACATATCCATTCCCCACTGCACAAACTCACCTATAGCCCACGCATTGCATCTATGTAACACTGTTGGGTCTACTATACACTCAAACATGACATATTTTAGTCCTCTCAGAAGATGACTTCTCTTTCTAGACATTCTTCAATGCTCCCAGAACCTTTGCCCCATCACCCACTCTATGACTCACTTCTGTTTCCATTTGCTGCCATGTTCACTCCCATGTATCTGCAACACTTCGTTTCCATCAATAACAACAATAATATTAATAATAATAATAATAATAATAATAATAATAATAATAATAATAATAATAATAATAATTGTTTAATTTGTTTATGGATGGGGTTGTTAGGGAGGTGAATGCAAGAGTTTTGGAAAGAGGGGCAAGTATGAAGTCTGTTGGGGATGAGAGAGCTTGGAAAGTGAGTCAGTTGTTGTTCGCTGATGATACAGCGCTGGTGGCTGATTCATGTGAGAAACTGCAGAAGCTGGTGACTGAGTTTGGTAAAGTGTGTGAAAGAAGAAAGTTAAGAGTAAATGTGAATAAGAGCAAGGTTATTAGGTACAGTAGGGTTGAGGGTCAAGTCAATTGAGAGGTGAGTTTGAATGGAGAAAAACTGGAGGAAGTGAAGTGTTTTAGATATCTGGGAGTGGATCTGGCAGCGGATGGAACCATGGAAGCGGAAGTGGATCATAGGGTGGGGGAGGGGGCGAAAATTCTGGGAGCCTTGAAGAATGTGTGGAAGTCGAGAACATTATCTCGGAAAGCAAAAATGGGTATGTTTGAAGGAATAGTGGTTCCAACAATGTTGTATGGTTGCGAGGCGTGGGCTATGGATAGAGTTGTGCGCAGGAGGATGGATGTGCTGGAAATGAGATGTTTGAGGACAATGTGTGGTGTGAGGTGGTTTGATCGAGTAAGTAACGTAAGGGTAAGAGAGATGTGTGGAAATAAAAAGAGCGTGGTTGAGAGAGCAGAAGAGGGTGTTTTGAAATGGTTTGGGCACATGGAGAGAATGAGTGAGGAAAGATTGACCAAGAGGATATATGTGTCGGAGGTGGAGGGAACGAGGAGAAGAGGGAGACCAAATTGGAGTGGAAAGATGGAGTGAAAAAGATTTTGTGTGATCGGGGCCTGAACATGCAGGAGGGTGAAAGGAGGGCAAGGAATAGAGTGAATTGGAGCGATGTGGTATACCGGGGTTGACGTGCTGTCAGTGGATTGAATCGGGGCATGTGAAGCGTCTGGGGTAAACCATGGAAAGCTGTGTAGGTATGTATATTTGCGTGTGTGGACGTATGTATATACATGTGTATGGGGGTGGGTTGGGCCATTTCTTTCGTCTGTTTCCTTGCGCTACCTCGCAAACGCGGGAGACAGCGACAAAGCAAAAAAAAAAAAAAAAATAATAATAATAATAATAATAATAACAGGCAGTGATGAGGTGAAGAGGAGATAAAGTGAGTATTGTGAAGGGTTGTTGGATGTGTATGATGAGAAGATGGTAAAGAGAGGTGTTTGAATGGATGAATAATAAGTGCATAAGGAAGATGTGAAAAAATGTAAGATAATGCTAATAGTAACTGCCAAGCCAAAGACGCTGAAAACTGATGAAATAACATTACACACAATTACACTTAATCAAAAGAATCTTTTACTTAAAGGAGGGGTCTTCTATTTCATGACTTTACTTTTCTACTGTAGTTTATCTAGCTTTATTGCATAACAGCTACACTACTGCATTAAATAACAAGAGATACATCACGCTATATATCAGAATATGTGGGTAAACTGCAAGTCAACACACCTCTGAGCGTCTGATTTCTCTGATTTGTCTAGCACAATGCTGGAAACATCATCAAAGCTGACCACCTGAGGAATGGAAGCACTAGTGTCTGCAGCCACATCGTTTGAAATGCCAGTGCTGTTAGCAACAGGACTACCAAAACCACCATCATCAGATATATTCCCTGAGAAACCTTCACTGGATGTCGTGATGTTACCGGAGATGACGGAGGCATTGGTTATGAATGCTTTGTTAGATGTGCTTGTGCAGCCCTGTGGCATGCCAGTGGTAATCTCGGCTGCAGTGAGAGTTGTTACTCCAGGGGTGTCAGCTGAAGGAAAAGCCACCAATTTGATAAAGCCAAAAGTATGCTGAAGGTCTAGCTGTCTTGCCAAAACCTGCACTGCTGGATGATTTACTCTTTCTGGAAGAAATCAAAGATACATATATAAAGGTAATGCAAATAGCATATAGTAAGTTCTGACAAAAAGATATATTTGCATTTGGAAAACTGCTCGTCTCAATGTCCAATAACCTTATCAGCCAATGAAGTTGGGGCTGAGTATTTTAGTTCTACAAAATTAAAGCACTTGATCCATCCCCTGTATATGGAAAGAGAGATAAAGATGAAAAGCAGAAAGAGCGATAAAATACAGGAAATGTCCCAAATCTAGCAATCTTGGGACTGAGCAATAAGTGGATTTCAGAATTTTCCGAACTTCGTATATCAGTATTGAAGATGTATTCCTACAGGAAAAAATCTAAACCTAAGACCTTATGAAAACAAAATTGAGAATAGAAAAAACTGTTTTAAACATATCTGCATTATAAATCTAAAAAAAATACTTCATATCTTTTCATACTCCTCCCAACTTAGTAAGTTTTCAGGTTAATGAAAAGAATAATTGAGTGTCATTCAGTCAAGTCATAAGACCTACATTTTTTAGAAGTCAAATGCGAGTTTGTATCATTAAAGGAGAGTGGACAGAATGGGATATGCACCATGGGGGTAGTAGATACTAAAGTAACAACTGGAGCAATAACATGATCTGAATGTGTGGAATACTTGTGCGTAAAGAGTTTCCAAGTAGAGTGTACTTGAAATAGGAGGGATACAGTGGGGAAGCACTGGCATTTGATCATTACTACGTATCTATCGATGAAGATGTTTACAACAGTGTAAACAGAGAATAATGACAAAAGGATTACAACTGATTAACATGACTGCTAATGAAGTACAAATATGATTTAAAACAAAAGTAAGCCATTTCCCAAAATCTACGCAATACCTGCACTTACTTGAATTTTCTAGGGGAAATGGAATGTGTTGTATGCAGACATCATGGTACCAGCCATAGGCCTGAAAGAAAAGGGTATATATGAATGGTGAAAATTAAAAGTTTTAGAAAATGGTAAGCAAAGCCCATTTTCATAGAGAAATGGAAATGCCAAGAGCAGAAATTCCTTAGAGTTTTGTTTTCATACAGATAGTACTACGCATGTGACCATATTCAATCGATGGTCCTTATCAATAGCTTAACACACTCTAGAGATTCCTATGTTTCCCTCAAACCATTATGGTCCTCTATTTTCCTCCTAATAAGTCAATTAATCTCCTGGGGTTACCTAACTTGCTATGGCATTCTTTGCTTTTTTTTTTTTACTTGTTTGATACTTCAATCATAAAATATCATCTCATAAGGTGCTTTTACATTTCTCATTGTATCACTGGCAATTTTAAGCTTCTTACAATGATTCTACAGCATTTGCATTTTCTTATTCATGTATCCTCAAGCATGTTACCAATCTATATAAAATGGGTCTTAGTACATGAGATTTTATTTGTTAATTTTCATAAGAATCTTTTGGCAGTAATCATTTCCTTTACGGTTACATACCAACTGTATGAATAACTGACACATTGCACATATGAGAAAATAATGGCAAATATGGAAAAGTAAAACAGCCATTTCTGAATGACAGAGTCTTTGAGACTATTAGCCAAACCTTGAAAGTGGATTACAGTATGAAAGTTGGCAAGGTCAAAACTATCAAAGGAAGGCAGAGCACTTCTCTCATGTGTGCACTTCTATGAATAACAAAATCTAACCAATCTACAACTTTATGTCAAGTTCTTTCCTAATCAATAGAATCATCAGCATCTGGAAACTCACCTGAATGAAGACAGGTGAGTGCATGAGAGCCTCGTTAACGGTAGTAAAGATGGCAGCTAAGGGTACTACAGTTGGATCATGGCCCCAAGGAGTAACCAACACTTTTTCATATCCGACCAAACATTCAGGCAGTCGACGTAACCGTTCACCTATTTGAAATACACCAATGAAAATAATTTGAAAATTCAAATAAAATACAAAATGGAAGCAGAGGATAATAAATCAAAACATCTGTGGATCATATGTGCTTTTACCCTAGAATAAACATCATGCAAAGAAATATAGAAACTGCAGCAGTGGTATCCTTTAGATATCTGTACTGCATGACATTTGATACCAGTAAACCATTAAACAAAATGATGTCTGCAAGAGAACACCACAATGACTACTTTAAAATTAATTCTTGTTTCTGCATGAAATGAAGATAGTAATTTGGCCTTAAACTATAAGATCAATTTCATGCGAAGTTGTTCAGTACATCTAATTTCTTAAAAAAAAAATATATACATGTATATATATCTAAGCACATATTACTTCATCCACTTACGGACAGTGTAACAAACACAAACAGCACCCAGAATTCCATAGATCAGCCTATGCATTCCTTCTGGGATCAAGTGATACCAAATGCTTCATTTCAAACCATTGTGCATATTTCCTTAGTAAACATAGCCAGCATGATAACAAGGCCTTAGTTTGGTGAACATTCTACAAGCATTAGCCAGCACTACAAATCAATTTTGACAGGTTGATCTCTTTAACATGAGAAATAGAAAACAAAATCCTTTACTCACTAAAAATGTGTACATAACAAACCTTGAGGAAGTAGTAATGATGGAGGACCAGATCCTGTAATGCTATATATGAAGAGCTTGAACCAAATGGAATTAACCTCTGGAATGGCAGGGCCAAAGTGAGGTGGAGTCTCCCCATCTATGGCTGAAATTTCATAGCTTAAGGGTGCCATGGAAACAAGGAATCTGTGGATGAAAGACTGAAAAGTTGCATAAAATATCTTTTACAAGACCATCATTATAGTGATTAAGTAATCACTAGCTCAAACGACAATGCCTGATCTGGAGTATCCATGATATGGAAATAATTTCATAAATCACAAAGTGCTAATATCTACCCATCTAAGCCTTTTAAACTATTTCCAATTATTAAAGCAACCTTGGATAATGCAGATGCATCTCCAGGTATGTCAGTTGATAACATTTCCTAGGCACTCACTGGTAATTCTTCTTAAGAAGACGAGCAGTTGTAGCAGGGTCCAGATTACTAAGGCTTTCCCAACGAATCAGATCCAAAGGATGGGGGACATCCTGACCGAGAGAACACAGATCACGGTTATGGCGAAGGAATGTGACAGAAGTCCGCAGCGTAAGGGCATGTTCAAAATATCTTTGGGCCTCTCCTTCAGAATCTGACCTGTGAAAATAAGAAAATAAAAGAACAATGTTATTAAATACAATACTTCACTCTCAATTATGTGTATCTGAAACAAACAGGAACAAATCATCTTCTCAAATGGATGAAAGAACATTGCTACATATTAGACATATTCATTAATTATGTGAAGAATGCAAACTTTTGGCATAAAACTGGAAAATTCTTTTCACTCCTAAAATACTATTTCTCTATTAAGACAAAATAATGCATAAAGTATCGATACAATTTCATATACATCATCCTCCTTGGATCATGCGAACTGTGTTAAGGTACTTTGTATGATTGTCCTTTCATGAAGTATTCTCAAACAATTACTCAGCCAACCATCATGAAGTTTCTCGCATGCAAAAATGTATCATCTTACTTAGCAACAGCTTTATGAGGAAAATATATATTCATGCTGTAATGACATATATATACTGTTCTACAAATGCACCACCAACACTTTCAAGTCATGAACTGATAATATGGCAGAAGCCTTCAAAGTACATTAATACGATATCATTCAAAGAGAGAATATGAACATCGTATCCTTACGTTACTATCTTTACAGTACTCATCACAAAACCATACCTCTTTACTTACCTCTGTATCTTATCTAGTTCCATAATGAGTGAATCTAAGCCTTCATCAAGCATTTTCCCCACCTCAAACATGGTAACTGCATGACTCTTCAAACCCTAAAATAAAGAAATATACTTTTGCAACATTAAGAGACCGATTTTAAGTACAGAAAGACAGCCCAATGTGCTGTGGGGAAATATCTACATTGTTTTTGGGAACTGCCTTAATTTCTAATAAAATATCATTACTTTGATCTTTATCATGGGGTCAATAGCACCTTTCATCAACACAGGTCAAAGCTACTGCCTCCATAGTTAACTGTTAAATAAAAAAAATGAAGAGATACTGTTTCATAAACCTGGGATATTCTGGACTGAGGCACTGCCAGATTTAAGAATTCACTTATCTTTCTAATTTGGTACTCCCTTTCTAAACACATCAATAGCTGCCAATTTCATGAAATTTTCGGAACTCTGAATCACAGAGCTGATCAGAAAGAATTGATGGGTGGAATGTCAGAGGCTGATAAGGTAGAAACTAAAAGAATTTCCCTACTTAAGGATGGGTGAACACATTTCTTTATAGAGCTGTAGCCATTGCTTTATAAAAATATCATATAATGTCATTTGTTTCATAAGTTTAGGGTTTTCCTTTTAGAGTTTTTCACTTATACAATAAACTTCCTGTATTTCATATTTGGACATAAAACTTCTTTGTTATAAACCTAAAAACAAATACTCAGTTGTATCTAAACATTCTTTTTATTAATTGTGATATCATCTTCACCATCATTATCATTCTGATGGCCTATATACATAGAGTGTATGATGTCTTAGAAATATCCTTGATCCAGAGGCTATGTTCGCAACATGCAACTAGTGGGGTTGAAAGACAATAAAAACACTGTCTCATTAATGACTCAACTTCAAGATGCACATAATTAAAATCTGTATTTTGATCTCAGGAGCGAATTTACCATGAAAGACTTTTTCCAGTGTCTTTATCTTTGACATTTTCTGCTTTCCTGTTTCTACTTTCACCAGTTCATAAACTTACACTGGAAACCTTTAGTGTTTTCATGTTCTTATTTTTGAACGAAGTAAAGAGTGAAAGCTTCACGTAAATGATGGCCGAACCAACAAACTGAATTCTTTGGGATATGTTTTGCAATATGGCCAATGAATCTGAAAAAAAAAGACTTGGTGTCTGAAACATCTAAAGATGATTCCACCTCCGGTAAAGTTAGATGAAGGTTGGATAAGGTGTAATCATACAGACATATATATAGCTAAAGCATGCCTAAACTTTCCACAAAAACATAACAAGTGGAATGAGAGCAATACTAATTTGCTTCATAAGTATCTTACTAAATCCATATCAAAATATCATAAAATGTCATACCTGTGATAAATTTCCCATCATGAGGAATGCTGTGAGAGTTGAGTCATACAGAAATGCTATCCTCTTGCTCTGGCTGCTGAAGGCAAAACCTGCCGTCAGGGGGTCATCAATTGGAGTTCGAGGAGTGCATGCACCAATATCATCCTCACCCACAGAACTCTCTGCTAAGGCAGATTCTAACTCAAGCAGGAGCAAATCATCTGCTGTGGTTGGCAATCTGCATGAAACCAGGACAGTATCCACATCAATAACAGTCAGAGTCTAAAACCTCAAAATGAGACAGTCAAAATTAAACTTTGTCAAAAAATGTAGTGATTTTTTTCCTTGCATGTATGTAATAAAACGCATAATCTTTTGAATCTTTGATCCATTATATATATATGTCTGCATATGAAAATAAAACTGGATTACAACATTATCTTATTCACAAGATGGTGTAAGCTGTCTTACAAACAACTGCTGTCTTTTATGTCCAGAAGGCTCAATCAAATGTCAACCTTTCCCAACAGATAAATATACTAGTGCACTGCAGAATAGTGTCATTCCTCCTTCATGGAGCAAAATAAAATCAACACAGAGGCATAGTAATGAGGTCATAAACAAAACAATTATCATAAAAATATAAGAGCATACATAACAAAAAAGAACTTATAATCCAGTGTGAAGGGCCTCTGGCTTTGACTATCACCAACCAAAAACATGATGAATGGAGGAGGAAAACACAGAGTTACAAACTACAAGCATATTCCTGGTATAACTCACAAGGGAACATGGAGAAAGGAGAGACTGAAATGAAGACAGAAAGACAGAGAGGTAAAATTTTCTGAGTGCTCATGGCTTGAATATGCATAGAACAGAGTGAATTGGAGTGATGTGGTAAGCAGAGGGTGAAGAGCTGTCAATGGACTAAACCAGGGCTTTGAAGCAGTCAGTGAAACCAGGGAAAAGTCTGTAGGGTCTAGAAATGGACAGAAGGCTGCAGTTTTGGTACATTACACATGACAGCTAGATAATGAATGTGAATGAATGAGGCAATTTCTTTGTCCATTCCTGATGCTACCTCGATAACACAGGAAACAGCAAACAAGTGTGATAAAATATATACATCTATATCATTCATCCCTGGGGACAAGGGAGAAAGAATCCAACCCAAGTACCTCCAGCTTATCATAAACAGCAACTAAGAATGGTAAGATTGTGGGGCTGGAAATTCAACCCTTCTATATTACACTTTCTAAACCTGAAAAACAAATGACAGAACAGAGCAATATTTTCCCTGAAAGATTCAGCTCCTGATGCTACTCTGCTAATACAGGAAAGGTGAGAAATACATAAAAAAAAAAGTACATCCATTACAGTATGAGCAAAAGGCAACTACTCTTGAACCCATAAGAGGAACTCTCAAAATATTCCAATTACTGCTGTTAAGTTTGAATCCAACGATAGCTAGAGTGTATGGGAAGATCCTATCTCTTCCATCCTGCTCCGAATGTGGTGAATGGCATGTTGTGTTCACACTGAGAAAGCTCTCAATGGAAGCCAAACACACAAACAACAGACTAAACACATGAGTAGAATGACAGAAAGAAAGTGAAATTAAAGTAAAAGGAGTGGGTGTAAAAGTAATAATTGTAGATGAGAAAGCAAGACAAGAGAGTGATAGAGAGAGCAAAATGACAGACTAAATTGAAAGAGTAAAAGGAAAGCTGAGGAAATACAGCAAAGTTAAAGAGCAGAAAACGAGTAAAAATGAAAGAGAACAAGCATGATGGAAGAGTACGATAGAATAAGACCATGAAGGTGAAGGTGAAGCTGGAGTTCATTAGATCATAATAAGGAAAATGTGAAGATGACTGAGGGAGAGAACAGCAAGGGTAACTGAGAGAAAGACATTTGTGAACATAAAACAAGTGAGTGAAGGTAAACCATGGAAAGCTGTGTAGGTATGTATATTTGCGTGTGTGGACGTATGTATATACATGTGTATGGGGATGGGTTGGGCCATTTCTTTTGTCTGTTTCCTTGCGCAACCTCGCAAACGCGGGAGACAGCAAAAAAAAAAAAGACAAGTGAGTGAAGGTAAAAGCAAGACACAGGTGAAAGTGAACAAATGACAAGGGTTAAGGACATGAATGGAAGTAGCACTAAGAATAACAGAGTAAAGGTGAAGGTAACGGCACAATAAAAGACAGAAAAAGGAATGAGAGGGAGGGTCATAATGAAAAAAGAGAGTGCAAGAAGTCCCCAACATAAATTATGTTCCTCACCCTGTTTGTAGGTTGAATTGTTCAAAAGTCAAAATAGAAAAAAACGCATACAATTAGAGCACATATCTATACCTGTAATAATGAATTAGATATTATAATCCAAAGTAGAGGGAATATCCTCATTTGGCCCCTTTCTCTGTTCCTTCTTTTTGAAAAGTAAAAATGGGAGGGGAGGATTTCCAGCCCCCTGCTCCATCCCCTTTTGTGACTCGCAGGGTATTCATGGGAAGTATTCTTTCTCCCCTAGCCCCAGGGATAAAATATAGTTAATGGAACATCATATTAAGCAATATTTGAAGAAAAAGATGCACATTAAAGTAGTTCTGTAGTTTGATTGGAAGTTATATTAGGAAATAGATTTTTGGGGGGGAATTTTGTTTGTAAGTACAGGAATTCTTAAGTCAGACATTCGTAAGATGGAAGGCCTTGTAAAGGCAAGAGTAAGAAAACAGTGGAAAAGAGAGAGGGAGACTGAGTAAAGGTGTAAGCAGATCTAAGTGAAGTTAGGAGAATACAGATAAATGAATGCATGAATAACAGAAACATAAGTTAAACCTATACAAAGAACGTGAAAAAGCATGAACGTGAGAGAGATAGAGCAAAGTGAATGTGGAAATATACACACAATAAAGGTGGGAGTTCACATGGTAAAGTGAAAACAACAGCAAAAACAATGATGGAACAAGAAGTACAGAATGTATGTTAGTACAATAATGGAAATGATATCAGCAGAAAGGACAATGCTGTGCTAGTAGATCTGTGTTTTCATCTGCTCTCCAAAATCAGGACATACTGTTAAGTGCAACAGTCAAAATGCCTGATACACTGCTTTCTCAAGTCTGTTATAATAAAGCAGTCTCATTTTACTAATCATCGTAAAAAGGTAAACATTAGCACAAGCACATATTAAATAAAACTGAATACATAAGTCACTTTATAGAAATATAAGTGTAAGGCAACAATGAAAAAGTTACTTCTTCGTTGTGGGAGCCATGAAGGATTCCCAAGATGGATGCATCTCTAAGGTTGACATCTCAGCATTCTTCTTGTGGGCAAAGCCCAAGCGACAAAAGAGTGAAACTGCTACTTTCACCAAGGCCAAGTCAATCTCCAATACTTTTGCCAGCTGCATAATGACAGATAATAAAGTACATTAATAATCCAACAGCAAACTTTTGCTCTGCTTTTCACGACAGATAATAAATTCTTTGATTTTTTTAAGATTAAGCCTTTCTAGTCAAATAGGAACAGGATACAGTACAAAAGTTGGATGTAGTCATGGTTCTGTAACTCTCTTGCAGTTAAAAATACGTTCTGAGCCACTCAGTAGGGGCAGTATCAACGTGACCAAATAGGAACCTTCAAATAGAGAATAACAAGTATGTGTATTCCATCTAAGAATTTCCTGTGATAGGAAATGAATCAAGAATACATGTAAACTAAAATCTATATTACAAGTAAACGTGGTAATCTTTTTTCATAACTGTGCACTTTTTGTTCATCAAAATGATTTATTTATTCTATTCATTATACTTGATTGCTGTTTCCTGTGTCAGCAAGGTAGCACCAGGAAACAGACAAAAAATGGCCCATCCACTCATGCACACATATACATCCATATGCATACACAGACATATACATATACCCACATGTACATATTCATACTTGACTGCTTTCATCCATTCCTGGTGGCACCCCACCCCACAGGAAACAGCATCACTTCAGTAAGGTAGCGCCAGGAAAACAGACAAAAGGGCCACATTCGTTTACACTCAGTCTCTAGCTGTCATGTGTAATGCACCGAAACCAGATCTCCCTATTCACATCTAGGCCCCACAGACCTTTCCATGGTTTACCCTAGACATTTCACATGCCCTGGTTCAGTCCACTGACAGTATGTCAACCCCGGTATACCACACTGTTCCAATTCACTCTATTCCTTGCACGCCTCTCACCCTCTTGCATGTTCAGGCCCCAATCGCTCAAAATATTTTTCACTTCATCCTTCCACTTCCAATTTGGTCTCCCATATCTTGTTTCCTCCACCTCTGACACATATACCCTCTTTGTCAACCTATCCTCATTCATTCTCTTCATATGTCCAAACCATTTCAACATACCCTCTTCTGCTCTCTCGACCACACTCGTTTTATTCCCACACATCACTCTCACCCTTTCATCACTTACTCAATCAAACCATCTTACACCACATATTGTCCTCAAACATTCCATTTCCAACACATCCACCCCTCCTCCATACAAACCTATCTGTAGCCCATGCCTCACAACCATATAATATTGTTGGAATTACTGTTCCTTCGAACATACTCATTTTTGCTTCCCAAGATAATGTTCTCTCCTTCCACAAATTCTTCATCACTCCCAGAACCTTTGCCCCCTCCCCCACCACGAGACTCACTTCCGTTTCCTTAGTTACATTTGCTGATAACTCCACTCCCACATATCTAAAACACTTCACTTCCTCCAATCTTTCTCCATTTAAACTTACATCCCAATTAACTTGTCCCTCAACCCTACTGAACCTAATAATCTTGCTCTTAATTCACATTTACTCTCAACTTTCTCTTTCACACAATTTTCCAATTTCAGTCACCAACTTCTACAGTTTCTCATTCGAATCAGCCACCAGTGGCTTTCTCTCATACTTCTCCCAATCCTTTGAACTCCTTCCTTGTAAGTATTGTCCAAACGCCTCTCTTTTCTTCTTCACGAACAACTTCACTTCTTCATCCCACCACTCACTACCCTTTCTTATCTGCCCACCTCCCACCTTTCTCAAGCAGCATGCATATTTTGCACATGCCATCACTCCTTCCCTAAATACATCCCTTTCCTCACCCACTCCCCTAACGTCATTACCTATTGCCTTTCAACACTCAATCTCTCCTGGTACTTCCTCACACAAGTCTCCTTTCAAGCTCACTTACTCTCACCACTCTCTTCACCTCAACATCTTCTGGTTTTTTTTGAAAACCTCTAAAAATCTTCACCTTCGCCTGCACAAGAGAGTGATCAGACATCCCTCCAGCTGCCCCTCTCAGTACATTAACATCTGAAAGTCTCTCTTTTACATACCTATCAATTACCATGTTATCTAATTAAGCCCTTTGACCATCTCTCCTACTCACATACATATACTTATGTTTTCTCATTTTAAATCAGGTATTCCCAATCACCAGTCTTTTTTCAGCAAACAAATCCACAAGCTCTTCACCATTTCCATTCACAACATTAAATACCCTACGTACACCAATCATACCCTCAACTGCCACATTACTCACCTTCGCGTTTAAATCACCCATCACTAATACCTGGTCTTGTTAACCAAAGCTGCTGACGTACTCACTCAGATGCTCCCAAAATACTTGCCTCTCATGATCTTTCTTCTCATGACCAGGGGCATAAGCACCAATAATCACCCATCTCTCTCCATCCACTATCAGTTTTACTCACATCAATCTAGAATTTACTTTCTTACACTGTATCACACACTCCAACAACTCCTGCTTCAGGAGTAGTGCTATTCCTTCCTTAGCTCTTGTCCTCTAACCAACCCGACTTTCCTTACAAGACATTTCCAAACCATTCTTCCCCTTTACCCTTAAGCTTCATTTCACTCACAGCCAGAACATCCAGGTTTCTTTCCTTAAACAAAACTACCTATCTCTCCTTTTTTCTCATCTTAATGTTAATCCACACACATTCAGACACCACAATCTGAGCCTTCAATGAGGATGCGCACTCCCTGCTTGACTCCTGTTTCCCCTTTTAGAAATTGAAATACAAGATAAGGAGGGTTTCCAGCCCCCAGCTCCTGCTCCCTTTAGTCACTTTCTACAACATGCAGGAAATATGTGGGAAGTATTCTTTCTCCCCTATCCCCAAGGATAAATCAAAATGAACACACATATAAAAGCTGAAATTATGATAAATACAAAATTTGTGGCTAAAGACTCTATTTGATTCAAATTAGGTGATTCTACTTACAGTTTATACTATAACGAATAATAATCGCATCTTCAAAATTATCATCCTGAAAACTATGAACAAATCAATGAGCTACATCATCAATGCCTCACTCTGGACGATATATGAATGCAAAGGAAGAGAAAATTAGAACAATGCCACACGAAGATTCTCCTTTATAACTAAAGACTAAAAACCATGAAATTATCTCATGTATTTGGTACTACAAACTAGTTAATGATTAATGAGTTTCATGCCATATACAGCAAGCATATTGTTATTAGTTTGGACAATTGTTAAGTTAACCAGAATACAATGCTTTATATATCTTTTTATCATTATCATACTTGATCGCCGTTTCCCATCAGCGAAGTAGCACCAAGAAACAGAAGAAGAATAACCCATCCACTCATACACACATACGACAGCTAGAAAACAGATGTGAGTGGATGCAGCCTTTCTTTGTCTGTTCCTGGTGCTACCTTGCTGCTGCAGGAAATGGCAATCAAGCATAAAAAAAAATATAGAACAGGGGCTTAATTAATAATTTGTCTGGATATACACTGTAAACTTCATGAGCAAACAATCCTTAATACTTTATTGACAATTAGCATTTCATGAAAGATGAAAGACTGAATAAATGCTTTAAAGGAACAGGTAAATTTTCAGCAAATGTTCTGAGTGTTGGCATTTGGGTTTTCAATATCTGAGGGCGTGGAAGCGGTTCGTAATCAAAATATATGAGAAACGTCAACACAGACGAACTTGCTGGAATGCATAATATGCAGATGATAACCAGGATGCATATATGATGAATACTGATGACATTAGTATCTTAACAATATAAATAACCCTAGACTTAAATATGATGAGCTGTTGTCAGACAACCCTATTTGGAGATGATCTCTGTAACTTGTAGATGATTGTTATCTTAAACATATCTCTACTAATAAAGTTAAAAGTGTAACATACACTGGATATCACAATCCCAAAGTTCCTTAAGTTCCCCCCAAAATTAAATAAATCAGCATAATAAAAGCAGGATATTAACATATCAATGAACTATTTTTCCTCACCAAAATATTAAAAATGATTCCAAAATGTATGTATGTATGTGTGTATGTTTGTATGAGAGTGAGACAGAAAGCAAGTCTACTTACTTAGCTACAAGTACCTATGATGGGATTTTACCCGAAGGCAAGACTAGCATACAGTATTCATCATGAGAGATAAAAGTTTAAATCAAAGAGCTTAGATCTTACCTCACAAACAGGAGTATGCTCATCAATTGACACAAAAATCTTGTACATTAGACTCTCCAGATAGTCCCCAAGTACACGATTCATGACAAAGCCTTCAAGTGGAGGAACCGAAATGCAATCACTGTCATTGATAGGCACATCTAGGTACACCAATCCCTTCCTAGGTGGTGGAAAGGGCATCTCTAAAAAATACTAATTTGAGATACTACTTATACGTATTAGATAGGGTACATAATTTCTTTGTTGTCAAATACATTCAGCTTATGTATCATAACATCAGTTAAAAGTCTTTCATGGTAAAATAATCCCATCTACTTACGTATAGAGGCTATGCACACATTCTCTATCCAAATCACCTGCTTTCTGTGACCCAACATCAATCAAGGAGTCGATTACGACTTTTTCTCTCTCTTTCACCAGGCTCTGAAATGTTGGGAAAATCAGATCTAACAAGTTTGTTAGTTGAAAGCTACATCATACTAGGCCATCAGTCTGCCCTACGGACAACTCTTCAATACAGTAAATTTCAGCAGAACATAAAGATTATGCAAGAGATCAATAAATAAAACATCAATGGTAGCAGAAACCCTTGTGTTGTCTGGTAATCACTGGCAGTTCCTCTTTCATACACTCTCTTCCAAACTTCCTTCAAAATCTAATCTTATGTTTTCAGAATGTTCAATAACATAACAAACTTTCAAAAAGAGGAAATAGTGGGAATGAGCCATGACAAACTACTACTTTAATTATCTCCACCGGACATCTTTAGGCAACGCAACGACAACTCTCAAATATTGAGGAAGTCCCATTCATGATAAGTAAAACTCCTCCCCACTAACATTTATAAGGGATGGTCTCTTACCAACAGGAATAAATTTCAAAGATGTATGCCTAATCTTCTCTCATATCTAACCACAGGAGAAAAATCCAACGAATCTAGAAAAACTTAGAGATGAGCTGCAAGCACATCTTTAACATGGGATGATCAATACGCAACAAGATCGGAGCAAATGCACTTTGTGAATATTATGTCAGGACAAACATAATGTATGTTTTACTCCTCATGATGTTGTCTCCAATTCATACATAAAGTAGCCTAGAACTCACCAAATGCCTAGGAAAGCACATCATAACCAATTCTTCTAAATTTCACATGGACTGCATGAAATTATGCTAATGAATATCACTAACCTTTATGTCCTCTTCTGTAACACATCCAACACATACCATCCACCATGCTTCTATAGTAATCTCATGTGGCAATGCAGGTAGTAAGTCTCGTACATTCTTTTTACGGAACAACTTTCTGCTGGAACGACACTGATTCATTAGGTCTATATACTGGTTTCGGCCAATTCCTAACAAACGTAAACCTGAAAGGAAACAATTCATCCTCTTAATGCTTTCTCTAGTTACATAAAATAGATCTAACTTTACATACATGCCACCTACTGTGCCCATAACAAACAGCAATAAGCACAGTTAATTTTCCAAGCTTTTTGGTTCAGACTCCTCAAGCCTTGAAGTGTTAGGGTACTCAATTTGATACTCAAAACCATATGCTGAATAAATGTGAATGTTGGTTAATCTACAACCTATGTCAAATGAGCAACATTTACTTCCATTACATACGAAAGTTTTAAAGGATGAAAGAAGGATGTAAAAGTATGGTAGCAAAAAAAAACTGAGAAAACTGACACCAAAGGAAACAAAAGAAATTTGAGAGGATATAGCATTATTTGTAAGATATCATGAAGATCAAGGTTGTGTGGTTAACCATCAGCAAGAGTGTGATTGGATGTAGCCAATGAATGCAACAATAAAAAGAGAAAGTGCAATCTCTTTTCTTTGTTTATATCTGTGCCTCCATTAGCAATCAGTCAATTGATCTTAAACCTAAAAACCCATACATATATCTAATAATCTATCAAAAAAGTATCCCTCAGAGTAATGAAGACAGCATGAATAATTCAAATGCACATTTTTTTTTTTTTTTTTTTTGCTTTGTCGCTGTCTCCCGCGTTTGCGAGGTAGCGCAAGGAAACAGACGAAAGAAATGGCCCAACCCATCCCCATACACATGTATATACATACATCCACACACGCAAATATACATACCTACACAGCTTTCCATGGTTTACCCCAGACGCTTCACATGCCTTGATTCAATCCACTGACAGCACGTCAACCCCGGTATACCACATCGCTCCAATTCACTCTATTCCTTGCCCTCCTTTCACCCTCCTGCATGTTCAGGCCCCGATCACACAAAATCTTTTTCACTCCATCTTTCCACCTCCAATTTGGTCTCCCTCTTCTCCTCGTTCCCTCCACCTCCGACACCTATATTCTCTTGGTCAATCTTTCCTCACTCATTCTCTCCATGTGTCCGAACCATTTCAAAACACCCTCTTCTGCTCTCTCAACCACGCTCTTTTTATTTCCACACATCTCTCTTACCCTTACGTTACTTACTCGATCAAACCACCTCACACCACATATTGTCCTCAAACATCTCATTTCCAGCACATCCATCCTCCTACGCACAACTCTATCCATAGCCCATGTCTCGCAACCATACAACATTGTTGGAACCACTATTCCTTCAAACATACCCATTTTTGCTTTCCGAGATAATGTTCTCGACTTCCACACATTCTTCAAGGCTCCCAGAATTTTCGCCCCCTCCCCCACCCTATGATCCACTTCCGCTTCCATGGTTCCATCCGCTGCCAGATCCACTCCCAGATATCTAAAACACTTCACTTCCTCCAGTTTTTCTCCATTCAAACTCACCTCCCAATTGACTTGACCCTCAACCCTACTGTACCTAATAACCTTGCTCTTATTCACATTTACTCTTAACTTTCTTCTTTCACACACTTTACCAAACTCAGTCACCAGCTTCTGCAGTTTCTCACATGAATCAGCCACTAGCGCTGTATCATCAGCGAACAACAACTGACTCACTTCCCAAGCTCTCTCATCCCCAACAGACTTCATACTTGCCCCTCTTTCCAAAACTCTTGCATTCACCTCCCTCACAACCCCATCCATAAACAAATTAAACAACCATGGAGACATCACACACCCCTGCCGCAAACCTACATTCATGTTATCTAAATAAAGGTACAATAGTTGCTTCATTAAAGAGAATAAAGAAAAATCTGCATCTTGAAGCATATTCTCCATTAGACAGGGTTCTTTTCTTTCTATATATGAACCTTTCAGCTCAACACAACATCCATACAGCAGTAATTCTGCATCAGTCTCTTACACATATTACGTACTTGTGACAATATTTTCTACACCAAATGAACCTTTCAGCTCAACACAACATCCATACAGCAGTAATTCTGCATCAGTCTCTTAAACATATTATGTACTTATGACAATATTTTCTACACCAATCTCTCAAACATAATTTCATCTATAGAACAGTCTCATTTCCTGAGCCCTCAAACCTAAATATATCTTCTCTGTAAATGAGTCTCATCAACAACTAAATCTAGAAATGGTATTCTCTCAGTATTCAGTTCTCAAACAGATACATCCACATGATAGTCTCTCTCTCCAAACCAAATCATGAAACACATTAACAAAATGACAATTTGATGTTCATAAAACAAAGTTATTACAGGAGAGGGTTGACAAGCAGAACACAACTCTCAGAAGTGGGTTTTTGATCAGATGATTAAGGCTATCGAAGTATCATGCTGTGCTCAAAAATCATAAGACATGGGTTCAAGCCAGCATTGATGCAGATTTGCCAAACTCTTGGTATGCTGTTTTTTGGACGAGTCACCAAATCATGTCAAGAATCTGACCAAGCTAAACTTTCTTGCTTGGATCACTACCACCATTGTAAAATGGAATTTGTGTAAAGGATGTTAGTCTAGATAAGATTAGCAAGTGGAAACATTAGTTTGGAAAGTATGATACACTTGACACATACAAATTTTAAAAGCAGCAGCTGATAACACTCAGTAGTGATCCGAGATGACAGATTTGGTTGAGAAGGTGACACAAAACTTATCCAAGTGAGGTGAAAATATGAAGAGCTTAAAAATGTAGTTGCTAAACAGGTGTGAGAGGAACAAAATGAGAGAAGTGTTAGATACACCACAACCTCAGTGTTTCAAGAAGCTTTAGTAAAGAGCATATGTGGCAACAAATATACATATATATAAAGATAAAAGAATAATTTTCTAACCATGACCTCCTTTTTCCTTCAGTTGAACAGACAGATGATGTAGGGGTTAATGCAAAGGTTCTTATCATTAAGTCTAAACACTACTTAATGTGAATCCATTCAGTTAATTCCTGAGAGATATGTAATGAAGATAAATTCTTGTTAGGTCATAACACATTAAACATCAGGCATTTCTTGAAATAATCACTGAATAATCACTGTAACTGTTAATACTCAAAAAAGGCTCTTGGATGCTATTGATTCATCTGATTTTTCATTCATTCTCAATCTACTAGTTACTAAGCCTTATATAAAGGCTCTTGAATAATGATGATTCATTTTTCATTCATTCTCATTCTATTGGCTATAAAACTTCATAAAAAGATTCTTGGACAGTTAAATGCTTTTAATTTAGTTCTCTTAATAAGAAATTCCTCTATCTCAATTCGAAGTTAATATTTTTTACTTTTATACAAGTACTTTTACTACAAACTTACATAAACATTTTATTTAGACGTACAAAATTCTCATAATACTACATATCAAATCAAATGTTTGTGACATCTGAGGGGAAGGGCTGAACTTTCAAGACCAGGACCAATGATAATACTTACAATCTGCAGCAGTGAAGTTTGGGAGGGAATCATAACTTTTTTCAGCAGACATAATATCTGTGAGAATGGAGATATAATACTGGAAGGGAGTGACGCGGAGTCCTTTCACTACCACATCTGACAGGTGGTAAGGGTACATCATCAAGTGTGACCGGCTGTATGACAACACCTCTTCATAGTAACTCCGTTCATTCTTAAGAATTTGTCGCACTGGAAAACAGGATGATTTCTTTTTTAAATTTTATCATTTTTTTTTTTTCTTTTTTTTTTTTAATACTTTGTCGCTGTCTCCCGCGTTTGCGAGGTAGCGCAAGGAAACAGACGAAAGAAATGGCCCAACCCCCCCCCATACACATGTACATACACACGTCCACACACGCAAATATACATACCTACACAGCTTTCCATGGTTTACCCCAGACGCTTCACATGCCTTGATTCAATCCACTGACAGCACGTCAACCCCTGTATACCACATCGCTCCAATTCACTCTATTCCTTGCCCTCCTTTCACCCTCCTGCATGTTCAGGCCCCGATCACACAAAATCTTTTTCACTCCATCTTTCCACCTCCAATTTGGTCTCCCTCTTCTCCTCGTTCCCTCCACCTCCGACACATATATCCTCTTGGTCAATCTTTCCTCACTCATTCTCTCCATGTGCCCAAACCATTTCAAAACACCCTCTTCTGCTCTCTCAACCACGCTCTTTTTATTTCCACACATCTCTCTTACCCTTACGTTACTTACTCGATCAAACCACCTCACACCACACATTGTCCTCAAACATCTCATTTCCAGCACATCCATCCTCCTACGCACAACTCTATCCATAGCCCACGCCTCGCAACCATACAACATTGTTGGAACCACTATTCCTTCAAACATACCCATTTTTGCTTTCCGAGATAATGTTCTCGACTTCCACACATTTTTCAAGGCTCCCAAAATTTTCGCCCCCTCCCCCACCCTATGATCCACTTCCGCTTCCATGGTTCCATCCGCTGACAGATCCACTCCCAGATATCTAAAACACTTCACTTCCTCCAGTTTTTCTCCATTCAAACTCACCTCCCAATTGACTTGACCCTCAACCCTACTGTACCTAATAACCTTGCTCTTATTCACATTTACTCTTAACTTTCTTCTTCCACACACTTTACCAAACTCAGTCACCAGCTTCTGCAGTTTCTCACATGAATCAGCCACCAGCGCTGTATCATCAGCGAACAACAACTGACTCACTTCCCAAGCTCTCTCATCCCCAACAGACTTCATACTTGCCCCTCTTTCCAGGACTCTTGCATTTACCTCCCTAACAACCCCATCCATAAACAAATTAAACAACCATGGAGACATCACACACCCCTGCCGCAAACCTACATTCACTGAGAACCAATCACTTTCCTCTCTTCCTACACGTACACATGCCTTACATCCTCGATAAAAACTTTTCACTGCTTCTAACAACTTGCCTCCCACACCATATATTCTTAATACCTTCCACAGAGCATCTCTATCAACTCTATCATATGCCTTCTCCAGATCCATAAATGCTACATACAAATCCATTTGCTTTTCTAAGTATTTCTCACATACATTCTTCAAAGCAAACACCTGATCCACACATCCTCTACCACTTCTGAAACCGCACTGCTCTTCCCCAATCTGATGCTCTGTACATGCCTTCACCCTCTCAATCAATACCCTCCCATATAATTTACCAGGAATACTGTCTTTAGTAATACACCAGTGTCACAAATTACTGGCAAGAATCTGTTTAGATTAAAATGTAAAGATAATCCTTATATGTACTGATTTAAAAATGAAAAACAATTTTGAAGGATAAAGTTATTTTTTTTTTCTCTAGGGCAACTGCAACGATGATTTTAGCCTCTCTTTATACACGACAAACCAATGCGAAGGTTGAAACTTAATGGGAATGAGAAAAGCCAACCGGACTACCCAATGGAATCTAAAGCTTAGACTAACGTTCTCTATTCACAAAGTCCTCAGAATAAACAGAAAAGTTCCTAAAAAGTACAGCACCCAACATTTGTTCCTATAAAAGTGAGTTATAAGACTGTAGTCATACAATCTTTCATCTAAAAGTTTTGTCTGAACTTTTTTTTCAGCAAAGTCTAAGTAGAATCAACAATGAATTAGCCTTAGTACATCTAATACCAGTGAAAGAAGACTTTTGGAAGGTTCTGGCCATCTCCTTGTCTTGCATTATCAAGAAATATTGATTCAAAATTTCAGGTGACAGTCAACCTCTACAGCCACCAATATCAGTCACACACACTTGGGTGTATCCTAACATTATTCTTATGCATGCTAGAAAATTCTGATGCCTAAGAATGATAGGAAAGGTTGGTTATCCATGTGCCTAAACATATGGATCCGTTATCCAAGCAACACTGATTCCAAGACTTGGCAAAGACAAAATTTAGTTGAAATTTAGCCTTCGACCAGTCTAACCTGACTTTCCACAAACATGAAGTTGTGTTCCATCAACATCAACTTTAGTGTAGGTAGACAGACGAGTGAAAAAATGGGTCAACTTGCAGGTGACACATTAACAGAGTAAGATTGTGTGTTAAATACGTACAACAAATCATATCAAAATGTATTTAATGCCTACAACAAATCATATCAAACTTTCTTTACCTTGAATGCCACAGGGACAACATAAGTTTTGATTGGTCTGCATTAAACTTCTGCATCGTACAGATCACCAGTTTTGAATTATTTAAACTTCTTTTTGGTGTTTATGTCTAGTACTTCCCAAACAACTGGAGACTTGCCAGCATGCTACCCATGCTGAAACCACTGAACTCCTCTACCTACCAACCCATATAACCTCAATCATCAATATCAAAACTCCTCAAAAAAATTATCCATCGTACAATAAAGTAAAACATCCCATCTTCACCAGCTTACCTGAACTCCAGACCCAATCACTTCAACACCACATTGCACATAAACCTCACACAACATATCCTGGATAGCTTTACCGAGCCAAAACCAACCTCCTACAGAGTACAAGTGGCAGCAAACAATGACAAAGCATTTGACACTATCCACTAACACACTCACACAAGGGTTAACAACACCTCCACAAAAATGACAAAAAGTGACTCGCCAATCTTAGAAATAGTTCCTAAGCCAATCTTTAACAAATGTTTTACTTCCATACCGCTCAAGCTCTACAATGGAGTTAACATGGAGCAGTTCTTTCCCCAACCCTCTTCAAACTCTTTGTACATTGACCTCTTTCCATCCTAAAAACATACAAGGTAAAAGCCCTCTCACATGCACATGACATCACAATTACATCACAATTACATCACAAACCCTAACACTACACAAGCAAACAACAAACAAGTAGCACTATGTCAAAAAAATGGAACAGTGGCTCGCTTTAAACACAGAGCCAACATTCCCACAGATATCCACTGCCACCCTCTTAAGCCCAGACATACATGAATCCAACACCTACCCTCCCACAACCCCAAATGACCAACTACTCCCACTCAAAATTCTCAAAATACTTGGTATCACATACACCACACATGACTTTCACTTCCAATTCATCAAATATCAACACAGAGGCCATAAACAAACAAAAATATCTAAGAACAATTATCTGTACCAACTTCATACACAAGAAAGAATCCCTCAATGTCCTAACCAAACAATTCATCTGCTGCACCTGCCTGCTCATCCAACCTTTCAAAAGCAAATGGAACAAACTACAAACCATACAAAGCAGAGCACTCACAAACACAGAACATATACACAATAAGACAAGTTCAATACTCTCCATACAATCCCATCTAAAGATGCTAAGCACCCAATTCTTTGCAGCAAACAACACATGACCCCTCCCATCGAACTTACTTCACAACTGACAACCAACCCTTAAACAGAAATAAAAAGCTCACCCTACCTTATACTTCAGCAGCCTACCATATAAAGCCCCTATCCTGCACCATACACAACACTGTTAAAATGTTAAAACATGGCAGGCTCTCCACCTCTAACAACTTTGGGAATAGACACTAGAACTCTATATAAGTAAACAGTAATGAGCTTTAGCTGTCTCCTGTACTCCATACTGTGAACAAGCAGAAACACTGTAACTCATTCCGTGGCAAGCAAAATTGACCACGATCAGCCCTCTGCACTTAAAAATAATTTTGGTACAAAGAAATAAGGAAAAATGTATCAAACAAAAGAGCAAAAATTATCATGCAAAAAGAAATATACTATAATCTTAATCTTACCTTGATAGCATCAATGTAAAATGTAATAGCAGGCTGTGGGCTGTCAGGAACATGGATATGGGAGAGAGCAACTTTTTATGTCTCTAAAGATCACCAATACTTATCAGGACAATACTGAGAAATATTCTATCTAAAATTGTTGTTGGCCACAATTCATTGTGAAACAACTGTTTGCACAGTAACAACAAGGATAGGTTGATCTTTCAAAGCAGCCACTTCAGCATGACACATTACTTCACTCGCCATGTGACCCTCAACATCCATTAGTTGCTCTGTTTTTAAAGTTTCTAATGTCAACCATAAATAATCTCCCACACTATTTTCCTATTTGGTCAAAGACATCTCTTTTTTTAAAAAATGCTGAGAAAACCCACTGTCTCTAAACTGGCTTTAGTAATACTTAGATCATCATAATCATTATCCCTTTCACCGAGTTCCAATAGTACAAAGTCATCATTTTCAGTGTTTATATCTTTATTGTTATCAACACAAATACTTTACTTATGGGACTTAAACTGGAATGTTTTGTTCTTCTATTATCAATTCTTTTGACAACATTCACAAGCATTCCATACGATCCAAAGTCAGAACTTTCTAAAGTTGTACCCTACAAGCTTTATGATATGCCTTTTCAAAATCCAAAAATCCTGCACAAGCTTCCTTCATTTTCTCTATAACTTTCCACAGTATATAAGTGCAACATTTTTGGTTTATACACTAATTCCCTTAATAGGTCCAACTTGTTTTTCACCAACAATAAGTTTACAAACCCTTCATCATGATCATTTACTGTTCAATCATATACTGCAACTTGTTAACCAAACAGAAAAGAAATTATTTCTGTAATTCAAATATTTTCTTCATATCTTACCTTTACACGTAATAATTATTGCCTCAATACAGTTGTCACATTTTGTACATTACTAAATCTAATTCAGTATTACTTCATCTGTTCTTACAAAGCTGAATAGAGCACACTTCACGTTGCTAACACTTAACCTATACCAGCAGTGTTTCTTATTCATGACTAATACTTCACCAATTGTTCACTTCCACTATCAGTCATTCCATCAAACCATCAAATACTTAAACTACACTATCAGCACTTTACATCATTAGTACATTTTCTATATAACCCAGTCTTTTTTTGTATCATCAATACTGCACTATATCTATCCCTGCAGCACTTCTAATACACAAACATACTTCACCTACACTCGTAAAGTACAGCATAACTCTACAAATCTGGTAAGCGCTGTAATCACTCATCTAAAGTAATCAATTGTCTGGCAGAGTTAACACCATTTCTGCAGCCCTATGTGTTCCTCGTGACACCCACATAAAACAGATCTAGTCTACCTTATGCTTTTGCATCATGAAAGTGAAGACATTCCGTTTTATACCAATATTACTGTTTTTTCACTGTTTTATACACCTTCGTTTACACTGTATATTCATGATGTATGGCACTAGTATGTACATATACATGAAATGTTAGTAAATTTTTCAGTACATCAAAAATACCACATTCTCATACTTATACTGCATGATTTACCTATTACAATGATATTTCACTTACACCACCATCCATACAACTTATTCAGCACCTGTTTAACTGTCACAGCATCACCTAAATCAATGGTAGCTCTTCTATACTAACCAGTAGTTTAAGTACACCACTGATACTTTACCTCCACCATTAACACATCACCTGTTTCACCCCATACTTTCACTACTTACCCAGGTTTCCCCTGTATCGCTGCTGGGTCTTGATACTGTATTCTGCAACCTGTTTCTCATACTCCTTCTGAGAGTTTCCTAACAGCTGAAAGAAAAGTTCGTAGTTAAGACAAAGTACTTTTAGAACAATAAACTGAAAACAAAAGCGTAATGATCTCTTCAAATGCTGTCTAAAGCTAATATCAATCTCAACATATAATGATATTCCAACAACCTATTACATTAAAAGTCCAATAACCTAATAATGCTGGGACATGCAACAAACTGAAGAACTAGAAAAGATGGATACCCGGACTTTTGGTAATAATGCACAATATTTCAGAAAAATCGTAATCAACTAATCATGCGATTGTACCGTATATTCTATGATGTTACAGTTTCTGTTGAGTAAAACCAACTCCTTCCACTTCTTTGTAACGTTTCCCTATGAACATATGAATGAACTTACATTGTTCGTAGCTGAGACTATGAAGGGAAACTTATTCTTTCAGATAAAGGTCATGCACCTCTATCAAGCATCTGACAGCATTGATTAGTTAACCACTGATAACAGTAACCTGATAGAATATCAAGCAATGCAATTCTTTACTATCTTGTTTTGATCATGACTAAAAACAAATACTACTCATCAAAGAAGATATATGAATAAAAATACAAAGCATATCTTTCACCATAATCATAATCAGTTAATCTATTCTCTCATTTAAAAACCATCTCATGTCAATTATTGTACATATCACGTAGATGATTCCAGTCAAATTTTTTGTTTTGTGCTTGATTGCCATTTAAGTGAGGTAGCACTAAGAACAGATGAAGAAAGGCTGCATCTGCTTGAATCCATTCTCTACCTGTCATGTTCGACAATTAAGTCCCATTCAGCAGGGTAAAGTATCATCCTAGCCCTGCCACTCTATTTCATTATGGAACGAGATGAAACTGGTACCAATACGTTTCTTAAATTTAGTAGAAGTATTTCTGGCTGAAGCTGTATGATTCAGAGAATGCCTTTAACCTTGTTATAATAAATGTAAAGGGAAAGGGCTAAAAAAACAGCAGCTGTTACCACTGCAGAGTGAAAACGTATGAACGTTACCAAACTTTCCCTGCAAATGATTCCAACACTAATGAGATCTGCTGCTGTGGATCACATAGCATAGCTACTTGTGCGGAGGCTGGGCTACTAGTAGCAACATCAGCAGTGCAGTTAGTCAATTAACTGTCTACATTTTTTGTCCATCACTCACGAGTGGATCAGGTAAATTTCAACTAAAACATTAATAATTATGGCGATAAATCCTGGTTCAGTCAGGTATAGTTTTCGCAGGCTCTGGTAATTTCTATTAGCATCAGGGAATCCAAAATTTTTTTTGATCTTCATAATCCAACCATCTTTCGACACGAAAAATAAAATACATAACATTATGCAGAGTTGGTCTAAATCCTTTTTCCTAAACATAAACATAAGCGTACTGATGACAAGTGTTCCAATTTTACGGGAATTAACCCCATATTTTTCTTAATGATCCTCACTACCTTCCGTACTAACATTATGTATATATCGGATCACAAGAAGAATCACTCCCTCCTCTCCTGAGGTTTTCCTAAATTAGTTAGGTTAGTTTGGGTTAGGTTAAGTTAGATTAATCAAAGTTTCTGTTCGTAATTAAACTTGAAGGTTTACTTAGAAGACATTACGTACTCCAATGCAATGCTTCGTCTCTCATACTCTACTATATCTTATCCTGAAATAAAATCATCATACAATAAACAAATAAATACTTGGGTGTCATTAAAGACTAATTATTCTAATATATTGTCTAACATTAGCATAGTCTCTGTAATTAAATGTCTGAAGAAAAGGTTGACTTAAAGAATCATGAACTCTCCATCTGTCAGAGATTAATTCATGATCATACTTTTTAATTCCCCTGGACATGTGTGGAGAGAGGCTCAGGGGGAAATAAAGTCTCCATTAACAGGTGAAATGAAAATGTGAAAAAATAATAGTTTTATCAAGGAAGATCATCTACGTCTCCTCACCTGCTTGACGTTAACAGGTAGTTTGTCCCAGGTGCAGTTTTGGGCGATGAACGTCTCGATCTCGGACGCCATGGCTGCCTCCGAGTGGAATTCGTCCCGGCAGACACTTTACATATTGCCTCCAGTTGTCTGTCACATGAAAAAATGTCATTAAATGTCCCTCAATGTTTATGTGGATGGAAGTATAGGCGGCGGAGGGACGGCCATGGCTCTGGTACAGCATCCGATCCTCCATTGTTCCCTCAATTCCCTCCATCAACTTCCAACACCTTCCATTTTCAAATTACTCTCTCGTGTTTTCATTTAATATCTTTAATTTAGTTTTATGAAGGTCATGTGATATGATCTACTTAAATATTTATGTATGAATCACTCTAATAACTTTCGCGCCACCGTATTGTTATATACTTTCAGTCATGACTGGTTGTATATTCGGGTCATGGGATGTATCTTTCATTAAGTTTCTATGCAGGTATGCTAGAGAGAAGGTCAAGTGAGGTAATAGGTCAAGGGTGAATGGGCGAGGTGTGTGTGGGATCCTGGGGCAGGAGGATCACCTCCTGGGTTTACACTCCAAGGTCACCGCCATCTATAGCACACTTCCCCATTCTCGTGATTTTTTTAATTCCTCTTGATTTTTCCTCGCCTAAATTGCATAATATCTCAAAATGAAATTATCTAAATTGATCAATATAAGATTATAAGTCTTATAGAATATATCTTTGTTTAATTAATTGTTTGTAAATCAAGTTATATGTAATAGTGTTCGTGGTAGAAAGTGTAGCATCATATTTATTATGGTGTATGACGGCAGCTCGTCAGTGCTCGCGCGACGGCCGAGCGGTGAAGTCGTGTAGTTTGTTGCGTTGCTCCCTTCCTGCAATGGCATCCGAAGCCTCCTCACAATGGGAAGAATTCTACCTAGGCTCACGCAGGTTCCAGTTCATTGCCAATTCACTTGGGATGCCCATTGACCAGGTAGTACTATGATGTATGTGTCTAGTGCTGTCTTGCCCCCATGAATGTAACGTATGAAGATGTTCTGTACATGGGCGAGGCCCCTGGTGGTGGGGCGCCCCCTCGAACACCAACTTGTTGCAGCAATTAAAAAACATGTCGTCCCCTCAATACCCTGAGGTGTTCACAACTCACTAATATATCCTTTGGTCGTATGGGAAGACGACGACGACGTGAATAATCATGGTGGGGGTGAGAGGTGTCCTTAAATAATGAGAGGGACAAAGGGGAAATTCAATTCATTTCCACCTGAAATTGTCGTCACCTTCGAGGGGGGGGGGGGTGAGGGCCCAGACCCCTTAGGTGGGGACGTGATTGGGGTACTAAGGTAAGGGGAGGGGGGTTATGTGTGTCACCTGTCACTAGGGTACAATTGAGCCATATTAGACTGCACGTCGTTGGAATTATTTATTTATTTTTTTGTTGTTGTTTGGCAGGTCTTTTTACCCACCATATTTAAAGGGACTGGATTATATATAGACGTAGTATAATTTTCCCCCATTGTCTTAAAATTTGTTACTATATGTTTATGTAGACCATGTAAAACATCCCTATTGTATGAATGTTTTGACCTTATATGTGTAGTATAATTTATATATATTTATGTGATGTTTTACTCTAGGTTACGCCACCTTATTTATCATGTAGTCTCGTTAAATTTTTTTTTGTGGGTTGCCTTTACTCTGTGTGGGCGATAAAGATTGAATTACACGTAAAATATCTATTGACTCTGACCGCTCTATATGATTCAGAATCTGATGGATGATGATTATGATATTTACGACCAACACCACCCATACATACTAATTTCAATAATTTTATTATGCATTTATAACGTAAAAAGTGAAATTAAATTGGGCAGCATTTTTTTTAACAAACAACTAATCTAATCCAAAACCTAAAAACCTTACCAAGGACCAAGTCGTTGATCTGTATTAGGATTTGATGTAAGGACCCAACCTTTTATGTTGTTAGATCTCGCAGAAACTCAGCTGTACTGGTTCTGGAACCTGAATAAATCAGGGGCCAGTAGTTGCCAAGTTTGGAGATGCTACTGATTTGGAAGTGATGCCGCCCATCATGTGCCCCTGGTCTGAATCATATGTGTAAAGTGTTTGAGTCCGTTGCCATGCATTTCTTTCACTTCCGTAAGTGAGTGAGGTGGTCCCCGTAAACATCATAGTTCCCCTTTTTTCTAGTAGTAGTTAAATGTTTAGAAATTAAAATATGAGTGGTCGAGCATCATTTGTATCATTACTGTATTGGTGATTGTTTACAACCATGACGGTATTGAGTGTGGGTTTCTTATGAAATGGTACGTTTTGTGGAAAGTGAATGAGATCTGGTTGAGCGTGATTTGGTTATTCTTTTTCTATCCTACAGAAATGAAGAAGCTTTTAGTGGAGGGGAAAATATGGAGTTGATTTTTTAACATTAAGTAAATATCTTTGCATAGGAAGGAGGTCTGAGCAAAGCAAACATTGGCCAGAGGTGACATGTGGATGATTAGGAAGTGCCCAGATGATAGAATTTTGATTTCTACAGCCAAGAGCATAGTTGCACTGAACACCAGCACTCCCTTAAGTGAAATTTGGAATGCCAAACATTAGAGTGCACGGTAAAAGAATCTCCCAAGATGTAGTGTACATGAATGTAACATCTAGACGGGAACCAGAAAAGAAAAGCAATATCCATTGCTTAAAGATTGGTTGACACAGCTTGCCTCTTTGTAGTTATTGGAAATACAGTAGATTTTACCGTATTGTGTTTGAGTGCTGTACGCAGACTGCCTGAGTGCTGTACACATCATTACACAGTTGATAGATGATAACTTTATGTGATCTGTAGAAAAACTGACAGTTCTTTGACTAGATACTATGTCCAGTTTTTGGCCGCCTCACAGAAAAGTCATACAGTTTATGTAGAGTAGTAATAAACTTATGAATTTTTATGTCTAATAAAGCTTGTGGGAATGGTTTGTGTGTAGTAGCTGTATTTGTATGTACCATAATTTGTATGTCCATAATTTGTATGTCTGTGGTGTCCACTTAGTACAGTACTTTTCGCCACACAGTTCTATTGGGGCACAAATGGTGGTCTGGCCCATTGGCACAGCTATTAGATTTCTACTATTGCTATGTGCATTAAACTGTTTTCGGTGTGTAGCACTGTCATCGGTGGATGTGGCTGCTCTTGTCACTGACTCCTTCCCCTTCTGTCCTCTCTAGGCCTTGCAGGATCTAGTATGCTTCTGTGGGGCCCTCTAATGCCTTCTAAGCTTGTAAGTGTCGAACCAGGATGTTCTCTTCCTGTGCATGGTAAGTTTGCTAGTTACGTAGTGTGTTTCATCCTATTCTCCATTTCTCACTGTGACTTCTTTTTCATTTGCACTTTTCCCTCCCCAGCCAAAATTATATATATATATATATATATATATATTATATATATATATATATATATATATATATTATATATATATATATGTATTGCAACCCAGCAACCTTCCTACATCTTCAATTGAGCTACATTCATAGTGGGACAGGATGAACTCTTTAGAAGTGAAAATTTTTTGGTGAAATGGTACTCTATTTCATCACCTGATGATTATACAGGCCTACTAAAGGTTGTGTAACCTCAGGCAGCAAAGTACTGTAAGATCTCTAATTTTTTTTTTTTTTATACTAGCATATGTACCCAATGTTCCTCGGGGGAAAAATCATTACTCTTGTTGAGATCTAACACTGGGAAGGATTAAGGATGTAGTTCTGAGCATGCCTAGATTGACACTTTAAGTTTTGATTTTAATATGATTATAAAACATACTTGGGTTCAAAACTATTTGCCTGTTAATTTTTGGGTTGACCAATGAAAGCATTAAAAAGTTATTTCTGTGCATGCGCAGTTACACCTTTGGGATTACCCTATAGCTTATTCATGCTAGGGAATGAGCTTGCATCATACATTGTTTTGAGTATCTTAGGTTAAAGGATTAAGGAGATGGTTTTGAGCATATGCAGATTTGCACATAGTCCATGTTTACTAGGAGGTCCACTTAGTCAATGCATCGACTTTGGAGACAGTTGGCTCTCTAGCTTGGGCACGATTAATGTTTCACACACAAACAGACATGAAGGAAATGACTTTAATGTATAAGATTATCCAGGCCTAATTTTTATGAAGAAGACCTGGTGTTAACCAGGACCTATATCTAAAGGGTCCTGCAGCCCATGGCTAAGCTACTTCTAGGAGTAGGAAAAGTGGACCACTATTGAATGAAATGTTCTTTGACAAGACTGTACTGTCAGTGATAGAGCCTTGCCAAAGGGGACTTTTAACTTGTGGTGTAACCTCTTGTATGCGGAACCCAGGAATACCTAACACATATTTTGTTGTCATTATTATGCTTGATTGCCATTTTCCACATCAGGAAGGAAGTGCCAGGGAACAGACTAAGAACAACCCATCCACTCTCATGCACATTTATTTATTAATTGTTATGCTTGATCGCTGTTTCCCGCATCAGCGAGGTAGCGCCAAGAAACAGGTGAAGAATGGCCCATCCACTCACAAACACATGTACATACATAAATTTCCATACTTGCACATATACATATCGACATATACACATATACATATTGACATATACATATATACATACATGAGCATACACATACAGATAGGGGAGAAAGAATATTTCCCACATATTTCCTGCGTGTCATAAAAGGGGAGGGAATAGGGGGCTAGAAATCCTCCCCTCCCATTTTTAATTTTCCAAAAGAAGGAACAGAGAAGAGGGCCAAGTGTGGATATTCCCTCTGGGGCTTATTTCTCTGTTATTAACGCTACCTCACTAATGCAGGAAATGGCTATTATGCATGAAAAAAACGAATATATATATATTCATTCATATTCACCATTTTCTGCATTAGTGAGATAGCATTAACAACAGAGGCCTGAGTCCCAGAGGACATTCTCACTTGGTCTCCTTCTCTGTTTCTTCTTTTGGAAAACTAAAAATGGGAGGGGAGGATTTCCAGCCCCCTATTTCCTTCCCTTTTAGTCGCCTTGTATGACACACAGGGAATACGTGGGAAGTATTCTTTTTCCCCTACCCCCAGGGATTTTTTTTTTTATCTTGCTTTGTCGCTGTCTCCCGCGTTTGCGAGGTAGCGCAAGGAAACAGATGAAAGAAATGGCCCAACCTACCCCCATACACATGTATATACATACACGTCCACACACGCAAATATACATACCTATACATCTCAATGTACACATATATATATACACACACAGACACATACATATATACCCATGCACACATTCACACTGTCTGCCTTTATTTATTCCCATCGCCACCTCGCCACACATGGAATACCATCCCCCTCCCCCCTCATGTGTGCGAGGTAGCGCTAGGAAAAGATAACAAAGGCCCCATTCGTTCACACTCAGTCTCTAGCTGTCATGCAATAATGCCCGAAACCACAGCTTCCTTTCCAGGCCCCACACAACTTTCCATGGTTTACCCCAGATGCTTTACATGCCCTGATTCAATCCACTGACAGCCCGTCAACCCTGGTATACCACATCGATCCAATTCACTTTATTCCTTGCACGCCTTTCACCGTCATGTATGTTCAGACCCCGATTGCTCAAACTCTCCTTCACTCCATCCTTCCACTTCCATCCAGTTTGGTCTCCCGCTTCTTCTTCCCTCCATCTCTAACACATATTCTCTTTCAATCTTTCCTCACTCATTCTCTCCATGTGACCAAACCATTTCAACACACCTTCTTCTGCTCTCTCAACCACACTCTTTTTATTACCACACATCTCTCTTACCCTTTCATTACTTACTCGATCAAACCACCTCACACCACATAGTGTCCTCAGACATTTCATTTCCAACACATCCACCCTCCTCTACACAACCCTATCTATAGCCCATGCCTCACTACCATATAACATTGTTTGAACTACTATTCCTTCAAACATACCCATTTTTGCTCTCCAAGATAATGGTCTTCCCTTCCACACATTCTTCATTGCTCCCAGAACCTTTGCCTCCTCCCCCTCCCTGCAACTCGCTTCCCCTTGCATGGTTCTGTCCGCAGCTAAATCCACTCCCAGATATCTAAAACACTTCACTTCCTCCAGTTTTTTGCCATTCTACACTCAATCTCTCCTGATACTTGCTCACACAGCTCTCCTTTCCAATCTCACTTACTTGCACCACTCTCCTCACCTCAACATTGTCTCTTCTTTTTTGAAAACCCTTTTTTGAAAACCTCCACAGATCTTCACCTTCGCTTCCACTAGATAGTGATCAGACATCCCTCCAGCTGCCCCTCTCAGCACATTGTCATCCAAGAGTCTCTTTTAATTGCCTATCATTTAACATGTAATCTAATAATGCCCTTTGACCATCTCTCCTACTCACATACTTATACTTATGTATGTCTTTCTTTTTGAACCATAAAAATATAAATTTTTTCATACATATTTACCATTTTCTGCATTAGCGATTTACCATTTCCTGCATTAGGGAGGTACCATTAAGAACAGTGGACTGAGCCTTAGAAGGAATATCCTCACTTAGCCCCCTTCTCTGTTCCCTCTTTTGAAATCACACTTTAGTAAGAGTTCATACAATGTGATTTTTCTATGCATGTAGCAAGAAATGTGGAGACAGTCCACCTTATTAGGTGCTAGTACTTAACAAAGTTATTTAAATCCCAACATAACACTTGAGTCCTGCTGTCCAGCACCACTCTGTACAGACCAACGACCGTCCACTTTGTTTGGCAGCAACCCCCACCATGTGACCCCCTTTAATCACACTCCCTTACAACAGTTACTGTTTGGTCAGGGTAAAATGCAAAGGGAGTCATGGAGTCTGGCTTGGTGAAGAGAAGTGTTGAAAACCTTATGTAAAATGAAATATGGAAGGATGGCTGGAGTGGATGGTATTTGTTGAATTTATTAAGAAAGAGGGGGGACTGTGTTGTTGATTGTTTAGTTTGTATTTTCAATGTATGTATGGATTATGGTGAGTTGCCTGATTGACTAAATGCATTTATAATGCGATTGTATAAAGGCAAGGAGTTCACACAAGGATCGTTTCATAGAAAGGGGTCATGGAGCAAATATAAATGAAAATTAATGAATAGATTTCTGTGGACTCATTTTTGGCCTGTATCTAGATTGGGCATGAGATTCTTAAAAAGTAGGTAAAATATTTCATATCAAATTCTTTTGACATGATTTGTGATTTATATCTGGTACTCCTTCACATGGTTAGTCTTTACCAAAACTGTATGTTCAGTTATACTCCTGTGTGCAGTGTAAGGATATGTCTTGCTAGTTTTTGCTTTTCCATGTGAGGGTGATACTCATTAGCTTGTTAATCTTTAGTGTGGTGTTTAGGTCCCCAGAATCAATCAGTTTGCTATCTGGTCATAAAGTTTCGACTGGGCCTGTTTTGTAGTATGCTTCGTGCATGAATTTTTTTCCCTTTTACTTTAGCGAATTCCTTCCTTCTCATGTATGGTGAATGAATTTCCTCATGCAGTGCACAGATTCACAATGCATAGCTACTTTACAGTGCAGAGTACCTCCTTGTTGCAAGTTGTGAAGTTTACTTTCCCCATGTATGTGTCCAGTCCTACAGTGAAATTTTGTTGTACTGTAACTGTAAAACAACAGAGTGCAAGTTTCAGATCTTTTCATTAGAAGATGATAGTGAAAGTTTTCTCAAAAATGATGACTTTATTACATGTTTGGTGCATGGTACTGTAGTGTAGAAAGTAATTGCTTTCTTATATGGTTTATGAAGGCTTTTTCTTTTTTATGTTGAATTTTGATTAAGAATCCATCTGTTATTTATTGAGTGAGCATGCTTTATATGTTGAGTAGAATAGTTTAGTCGTTTTAAGGAAATGCTGTCACTCCTAGCAAGTATATGGGGACTTTGGAACCAGCTTTGTTTTACTTAACAACTGTCTGTGTGCCATATAAGAGAAAAACTTATTTGCTGTATATTTCTCATGATTATCATAGTTACTTTCTGTACATGAAATCATGACCACGCAACAGTTGTTAGTGGATTTTACATGTAGATCAGTGTGTGATAAATGAATAAGGTATAATGTATAAAAGGAAAACTGTGAATACTAAAATGAAACTTGTTTGAGAGAGAGAGAGATGAAATGAACAGTGTAGAATTAGGACTTATAGACAAATATGGAGGAATTAAGGTTTTATGCATTTTGGTAACTCGTACAAGTTAGAGCGGTAGAATAAAGGATGTTGAGATTATTGCATTTTACCATTGAGGAATATGAGTAGAAAAAAATGTTAATGAAGATTTAAGAATTGAAGAAAGTGTTTTTCAGTTGAGACAAAAGTGAGAAAGTTTGGTTGATCATTAGACCGTGTAAATGCATATAGTAAGCACTGGTTGTTAAGTAAAGAGGATTGGAGACTGACGGAGTTTAGAATGAATATTGAACTTGGAGGGGGTAATCAGGAAAGTGAAGCAGTGTTCATATGACATTGGCATGCATTGTGAATGTGGATACAGAAAGAATGAAAGATTTTTCTAGTTACAAAGAGTGATTCAAGGTTATGGAGTGTATATTTAGTACCACATTGGAGGTATTTATTGTTTCTGTTTCAAGTGATGTATTGAGTTTTGATAGATGCGACACTGTAGGTTAGTAGACAAGATGATAAAGTTGTTTACTTTATTAAAACTTGCAGGCCTACATGATTTTACCTCATCTTGAATGGTGTTCTCACAGCTTGCCTCTGAAGGAATCAGGAAAATTTCCATGTGTTTAATTCTTAATAACATCGTGGCTGATAGACTCGATGGATGGTATGAAAATAATAACTATGATTTCTTTTCCTACAGGCTTAAGATTTACATAAGAGAAGTATTTCTTCATACATGTTTTAGATATGTATGAACATGAAAAACTGGCTCCTTTAGTGTCTGAATTTCTTTTTTACGAAGTAGCTAGCAAATGAAACGTGCAGAAAAACTTAGCACTCTACAGTAAGGTTTTTCTTTCTTTCAAGCCCATGATGTGTCTAGGGCTGCAAGGTCAGTTCCCACATAAGCTGCATTTTTGCCTTTACACCACCCATAGAACATTGACTGTCTCACCTGTATGAGAAGTATGGTATGGAAGGTGAAAACTTTTCTGACGATGGAAAGGTATTTCATGGGAGTCATATTTCACATTAATTCATAAAAAGAACTTGTTTTTATTAAAACTTAGTACTTCATAGCTGTTTTATTTGCAACCTCAGCTGGTAAGACATGACCAATCCAGTTATTAAATCCTGTAACAGTAATAATTTGAAAGCATTCTTTCTCTCTTATCATCTTAAAGTCAGTGCCGTAAGAGAACTGATATGTCAGAAATTTGTAAATCTTAACAGTTGTATTCTATAATATGAAAGTCAAATGTTTGGGACTTTTCAAAAGTTTATTCTTCTAACATGCTTCAGAGTTTTGAAAGCAGTGGATACTCATAACATAACGTGTGTGTGAGTGATGTTGACTGTACATTCTGCTGCACCCACTAATTTAAGTCCCAGCTCCTTTGGTCCTCGTCCATTCAGATTTTATCCATGGCTCAAGGGACCACTTAGCCAGTAGGGTTATGCAAGGTCTTTCATGCTCTGGCTCTGATATTTCCACTGACTGCTGCATATTACAGTGATTCAGCATGCTTTGTATATTTTATTCATTTTTGTATAATCTACACTTACTGCAGTGATATTGTAACTCAAGGAGTAGGCCTGATTCTAAGAGGCATGCTGCATTATTCATGTGAACATTCAGTTAAGAAGCAACAAATACAGTGCTTCTACTTAGTATTGGTAGAAAGTGATGATAAATATCACATTGATGGAACTGCAGATGATAACTCTTTACACCAACAGTGCCTGTGCCATGAGAAACTAGAATAAAAGTTCATCTCTGCACTTTCAAAAGAGTAAACTCCATAGTGCATGAGTGTCGTGTGATATACTGTAGTTTTTCTATTACAGGAAGTTGTCGTCATTGTCACTTAACTCTTGTTTCATCTTCCTCTCCTTCTTTTAGTCTCCCTCTCGTACTATGTCCTGCTCCCTTTTTCCCTGTGACATTGCTTGATAAACTGAGTATAAGCATAAGTTACCTTGCTCCCTTTCTCTTTCTCTGTGACATTGCTTTATAATAAAACTCGCTATAAACATAACAGTTTATCCTTTTTGAGAGTACTGTGTTTTGTTCTGTGCTTTAGTATATGTTTTTGAAAGTTTCATGATTACTGGTGTATGCTCTTTTGTCTACATAGCTCTTTGCCATCTCTTGCCATTCCTTTTTCTTCCTTCCTTTGTTTAGTTTCTCTTCTTATATATCCTCTTATCTTGTTCTCTTTTGGCCCTTTGTAAGTATGTGCACATGCACACATAGTTTACAAAAGTTTAAAGGGCTACTTGATAGGACCCCATGAGTGTAGATCTCTTTTCCCTTACTAGGAAATTACTCACAGATGCACATGCATGCATAAAATATGGCATTACAAGTTTAGAACTTCCTCCTTGTACTGTACAGGTAATTTTCACTTACTGTAGTCTTGCTTAGCCTAGATATGTGAGAAAGTAGTTGAAATACTATGGGACAGATTGGGTTAAGATAGTACCTGATATGATTTGATATAGTTACAAAACATAGATCGTCACTATTTTAATGTGATGAACATGTGGTGAATTGAGGGCAAAGATTACAGAATATAAAGCCCTGAAAAGAAGGGTTAGAATGATAGTTTATGTAAATGAAAGGAAAATTAATGAAGATTTTGCAAGAATAAATCAGAATTTAAAAGAAAATGACAAGTTTTTTGTGGGAGAAATTGAATGAGAGTGGAAGTTTATTAGACAAATCTAGGACAATGCTAGTAACAAAGGATATAGACAGATTGAGAGAATATTTCGAAGAACTTATTTGAAGGTGGTGCCTCTCACTGCTACCACATCTCTCACCCATACACACCACTTATTTGTAGGTGTATTATAGGATTATTGTTGTGCTACAACAGCTATATAGCAAATACTGTACAGTAACGGTGCAAAATAGATGTGTAAGTAGGCAGTATTGGAGAAAATTGGGTGTAAAATGTTTTGGACCTGGAACACATTTCTATTTCAGGAAAGGAAGTCTGTGAGAAAACATGTTTTGCATTAGGTAATTTTGCTTAATTTAGCAGTCACTGAATGTATCATATACATCAAGCAGGGAATATATGTCAGTACACACAGATAATTATTCACAGATGTCAGATTAAGAGATGAGGTCCTTTAGGTAGGAGTCATCCTCCCTATGTGTATGTACTGCACACATAGGTAATCATATTTAGATAATTAAACACACTTAAACTGTTTAAACATGTGATGGATGCACGCCAATATGAATCTTACTGGCCAGTGATTCAAGTCTCTGACAGGGCAGCCAAACCAGCTTTTCATCATCTCCTGTGATGTTGGTCAGTAAATGGGGTTCCTGGTAAAGTAGGGGATCCTGTATATACTTATATACGTACATTTAAGATTAAAAGATACGACAACACAGTTGTAAAATTCATCCCTGCAGCGTAGACAGTATTCACACACACACAGACACATGATTTTTTTATATCTGATAAGTTATCAGTATCCAGACAGAAGGGAATAAAATTCTTCAACTCCTTTACTTGGTGACCTTGTTACAGGCTAGATGGTCTTCTGTTTCTTTCTTTCTCTCTCTCTCATTTGTAACTTGTAGTAATAAAGAACTTGTGTATATTTCAGGTCAATTTTATATTAGGGCAAGTAGTGGCCTTGGTTCTGGCCTATATATTTCGAGTGTACTGCCATCCTTCACGTGTGTCAGCAACCACACGACACTGGGGCTCCCTCATTGCTGGTGTTAGCATCTCCTACTTCTGTTTTGGAAGGTAATTATCTGTTTTTTGAATAATCATGGATAGTGAATGCATGCATAATAGCCATATTCTTTGTGGTATAAGGTGACATGCTCGCTAAAACACCAGAATACTTGTAATTACAAATAGGTGATTACATGTGCAAACATTTCTTCATGGTTTGCATGGACAGAGCAACCAGAGCTGTAATGGGAGGCTAGGCAAGGAATTTGTATCAAATAGAGCATGTGAAGTGGCTGGGGAAACCATGGAAAGGTCTGTAGCGCTTGGTTGTAGATAGGGGGCTATGGTTTCAGTTCTTTGCACATGACAGCTAGAGAATGGATATGAAGGAATGTTACCTTTGTTTGGCTGTTTCGGCCGCTATCTCACTGACTTAGGAATTGGTGGACAAGTATGATTATAAACTTAGCATTAGAATATTCAATGAGTGAAATAAGTAATGAAGTTATGTTGATGACATTGTATAAAATATTAAGTTTTGTGATTGAGAGAGTTTAAGAGATGGGGCCCCATGAATGTAGAACTCCCTCCCATACAGTTCAAATGTGTTTATGTACAGACTGATATTGGGGTGTCCATCAAAGAGGATATACTGATGGAGGGCTGAGGGAGAAATTAAGAATACAGTCAGAAGGGAGAAGATAAAACACACAAAAATTAACTGGAAAGCAGAACAGCTTTGCCACTAGCTAGGAGAGGTCCTAAATGTTTTGCTACTGAGAATATTGTAAGCTAGCATGGATAGGCTGGCAGTAAGCACATAAATTGTTGTAGTAATAGAGATAGAACTTATATCTAAAGTTTTGTCACGTTGCTTAAAGAAGAACAAAACTATTAACTATTAAAAGAAAGTTTGGAGGAGGGCATCAAGAATTTTATCGGACATAGAGAGGTTGTCCCCTAAATTTGCCTGCCATGGAAAAGAGTAGAGTAAGAGGAGACTTGATCATAACCTAATGTTTCTCTGTCAGTTTGACAGATCTTGACAGTGAACAGTCCTTTGTGAGATGCAAAATGGTGTAACCATAGGTGTTCGCATAAAGCTTATAGATAAAGTTGTAAAGGAGTACTTTTACAGTATTGGGCTAGTGGATGAATGGAATGAGCTAAAATGATTATATTGTGAATGCTGACAGTGTACAAAAGTTTTAAAGATTTTATAAAAGATGTGCAAGAGATTGTGCCCTCCTCAGGTACACAGCTTCCTCCTAGAATGATACAAGATTAATTATTTCATGTAGCTATTGGATCAGGTGTGACTGCATGTGTACGGCTCCCTTCAAGGATGATACAGAATTAATTATTTCACATACAGGTGTAAGGTCAGGTGTGACTGCATCTGTTTGAACTCGCATTGCCCCCAGGGACCTAGGAGTCTGACTACGAATGCTTACAAATCATTCACCATGTCTGAATGAGTGGAACATCAACATTTATTACACCAGTGTTGCAACATTAACCTAAAACATCATGAAATCACTTTTATATGTTCTCTCTAAAAGGTTTTATATCACAGAAGTGACAGAGACCTCAATAAACTCCACAAATAGCACTTACTACCAAAATTAGCAATCCTTGGTTTTTGTATTTTCTCAAAGGCCAGGCTTCACAAAACTAGTGGTGGAGGTGGAGAGATGGAGTGAAAAAGATTTTGAGTGATCGGGGCCTGAACATGCAGGAGGGTGAAAGGCATGCAAGGAATAGAGTGAATTGGAACAATGTGGTATACCGGGGTCGATGTGCTATCAATGGATTGAACCAGGCCCCGCAAAACTTTCCATGGTTTACCCCAGACACTTCACATGCCCTGGCTCAATCCATTGTCAGCTCGTCGACCCTGGTATACCACATCGTTCCAATTCACTCTATTCCTTGCACGCCTTTCACTCTCCTGTATGTACAGGCCCCGATCACTCAAAATCTTTTTCACTCCATCCTTCCACCTCCAATTTGGTCTCCCACTTCTTGTTCCCTCCACCTGTGACACATGTATTCTCTTTGTCAATCTTTTCTCACTCATTCTCTCCATGTGACCAAATCATTTCAATACACCCTCTTCTGCTCTCTCCACCACACTCTTTTTATCACCACACATCTCTCTTACCCTTTCTTTACTTATTGTTCTCAAACATTTCATTTTCAACACACCCACCCTCGTCCGTACAACCCTATCTATAGCCCACGCCTTGCAACCATACAACATTGTTGGAATCCCCTATTCCTTCAAGCGTACCCATTTTTGCTCTCCGAGATAACATTCTCTCCTTCCACACATAGTGTTAGTGTATCACTGGTTCTGGTGTATGAAATACCTGTTGAGTGATTGCTGAGAATCAGAGGAATATGTTCTCGTGCATGTCCACCATGTTATCCACATTCAAAAGATCACAACTACTTTGATGGCAAGAACTGGTTGTACACAGGCAGGTGTTGCTGGCAGTGTTGCTGGTGTTGGGATGCTACATGCTGATGTTACTGCTGCCAATCACCCTCATCCATCATGTCACTTTGGCGGCATCTCTCACTTTCTTATCTGCCATGCACATCCAAAGACAGATATATGAAGATGGAGCGTTTGTCATTGATGTGACAGGTTAGTAAAATTCTTTCCTGGGAAAAGAAAAATTGAATAGAATGTATCTGTATCGCACATGACAGTTTTTACTTTTTAAAGTTAGATGTGTCACATGCCCCTCTTTCTGTAGTTTTCTGTAAACTCTTGGGTTTAACCTTAGTGAGATATGACAAATAATGCCACAGTCTTGTTTAATGTTCACAGAAAGCACAATTGTAGTGTGTCCATAAGAGCCCATCTTCCCATGTATGTGGTTTGAGATTGAATGACGTGGCAATTGCGTGGGGGAATTTTGGCATAATGATATTTTAGGTGCAGAATAGGGGAGTACAGCATAGTGGATGGTTACATTTTGATTTTAAGTTGATCTTTTCACAGTGCCCTTAAGAGCACATTTTAGTTACATTTTTGCATGTTTTGAATTAATTGTGACATTTGTTTTTTCTTCCAACCTTGATGACATTAATATGATGCTGTGTAATGAACTGTATGGTGGAGGCAAGTCTAGGTTAAGATATACTTTTAACAGGCTCAAAGAAATTTTCAATACTGACTTCAATTTAGAATATGAAGAGTTTTATTTATTGTAAGCTGCCACGAATGACCTTTGAGGTTATGAAACTGAACTATGGTTTGTAATGTCTTGTATGATTTTTCATATGGAAGATTATGTTTAAAATGATGACACTGATAGATACATGCTTGATTTAATGTCTTCTCTGATTCAGACAGGTGCAACTGTGTATGCCGTAGAGCAAGTAAATTATACTACAGTGCCATACTACATTGTTATTTGTCAGATGGTCTTACTATACACTGTATCTGTTTTTAAGTTTCCTTTATGTTTGTTTCATATTTCCTTTCCCTTCTCTTACTTTTTAAGGCATCCCAACTGTAGCACACATTTTCAGTTTTACTTGCTAGAGCATGCCTCAGTCTCTTCATTTATAAGTTAGTTCAAAGAAGTAGTCATAAGTTTTATTTTTATAAGTTCCAAACTGAAGTACAGAGTTTTTCAGCAAATATTTACATCATTGTGTGGTCTCCAGCACTTGGTTTGAATTCAGTTAGCAACCAGAATCACTAAGGGCAATTTTGCATGTGCTCCTTTACAGTGGGTGCACAGAAATGGCTTAAACTTAAAGAAAATGGTGACAAGGGATATAGAAACAATAAACACATTTGACTTTCCAATGGAAAGGAAAAGTAAAATCAGTTGGTTTTCTTTTGATTATGGACTTTTGTTTATGGCCCTTTTAATGAAAATATCTCTGCAGTAATAACTTCAAAATGTGTTTTAAATATGAAGAATACTAAAACTGCATTTGAGTTTTTTGAAATGTTATTTGTTTGGTCTATTACTGTTTGAAATGAAATTCACATTAGCCTCCAAGTCTCTTATGTTCTCTTTCAGTGTCAAAATATCTGAAGTGTGCATATTGCTGAAGTTTGACAGTTGAAGGAATCATACTGTCACTGTAAAAGAAATCCACTGAATAATGCAATAAGAGTATAGAATCATTAATGAGGAAAAAGAGTGTACTAGAGAGATATGGACAGATCACAAGAATTTATTAGATGAGTATCAAAACTCTCATTTGTTTAACAGAGAGAGAGAGAGAGAGAGAGAGAGAGAGAGAGAGAGAGAGAGAGAGAGAGAGAGGATATGGGTGACAGGAGGGGATTTTACACAACAGGTTGACCAATATTTTGTGACCACATTGCATATGGAGAACAGTTTGTAGTAACTGCAGAAAAGAATATTCAATAAAAGAATATGAATAGAGCTATGTGGTATGTTGGGGGAGGGGCGGCAGTGTGCTGTCATTGGGTATAATCAGGGCCTATTAAGAAGTCTAGGTAAGCCTTACAGAAGTTTGTAGGGCTTATCTTTGGATGATAGTGTCTGATCTTGGAGTGCATTTTATATGACAGAGATTGGGTTTGTGTGAACAGGGCCATTGGTCATCTGCTCCTGATGCTGGCTCGCAAAAGCGAGAAAGGCATTTAGGTTTAAAAATATTCACATGAAATATAATGCTTGGTGGAAAAGCATATTGTATAGATTCATCTTCACAGAATATGTAGCTAAGAAAAAGTCTTACACAAAATGCATACAATATAAGCCGAAATGCATTGAAGAAAAAGACTACATTAATTACTGAATTAGATTATTGTAAGTAGAAGTGGAAAAGCAATTATCACATTGGGTTAAGATTTATTATGATTGCTACTCATTGCTTACTTAATAGGAAGAGATAAGATTGTCAGAAGACAGATACACTGTCAGATTATGCTCATAACAAGATAAGACAGTTCAAGGATGCACAGATCTTCATAGGTTATATATGTGAATACCTCACCTTAACAGATTTTCCTGCCTAAGGATCCCGCATTAGTGAGGTAGCGCAAGGAAACAGACAAAAGAATGGCCCAACCCACCCACATACACATGTATATACATACATGTCCACCCACAGCACATATAGTTACCTATACATCTTAACGTATACAGATATATACACACAGACATATACATATATACACATGTACATAATTCATACTGTCTGCTCTTATTCATTCCCATTGCCACCCCACCACACATGATATGACAACCCCCTCCCCTCGCATGTGCGCGAGGTAGCACTAGGAAAAGACAACAAATGCCACATTTGTTCACACTCAGTCTCTAGCTGTCATATATAATGCACTGAAACCACGGCTTTCTTTCCACATCCAGACCCCACAAAACTTCCCATGGTTTACCTCAGACGCTTCACATGCCCTGGTTCAATCCATTGACAGCAAGTCGACCCTGGTATACCACATCATTCCAATTCACTCTGTTCCTTGCACGCCTTTCACCCTCCTGCATGTTCAGGCCCTGATTGCTCAAAATCTTTTCACTGCATCCTTCCACCTCCAATTTGGTCTCCCACTTCTCCTCATTCCCTCCACCTCTGACGCATATATCTCTTTGTCAGTCTTTCCTCACTCATTCTCTCCATGTGACCAAACCATTTCAATACACCCTCTTCTGCTATCTCAACCACACACTTTTTATTACCACACATATCTCTTACCCTTTCATTACTTACTCGATCAAACCCCCTCACACCACACATTGTCCTCAAAAATCTCATTTCCAACACATCCACCCTCCTCCGCACTACCCTATCTATCACCCGCGCCTCACAACCACTTAACATTGTTGGAACCATTATTCCTTCAAACATACTCATTTTTGCTTTCCAAGATAATGTTCTCATCTTCCACACATTCTTCAATGCTCCCAGAACCTTTGCCCCCTCCCCCACCCTGTGACTCACTTCCTCTTCCATGGTTCCATCTGCTGCCAAATCCACTGCCAGATATCTAAAACACTTCACTTCCTCCAGTTTTTCTCCATTCAAGCTTACTTCCCAATTAACTTGTCCCTCAACCCTACTGAACCTGATAACCTTGCTCTTATTCACATTTACTCTCAGCTTTCCTCTTTCACACACTTTACCAAACTCAGTCACCAACTTCTGCAGTTTCTCACCCGAATCAGCCACCAACATTGTATCATCAGTGAACAACAACTGACTTTTTTCCCAAACCCTCCACAACAGACTGCATATTCCTTGAAATCATTGCAATTCACTCTACATTTTGTTTCAGAGTCTTGTATTTCACATATCTAACTTTTCATTTTCAGTAATGTTGTCTATTATAGTGATTAGAGATGCTTTATTTCACTTAGAAGTGTATTTGTGTATTGTCAGGTCCTTTGATGATCATTGTGCAGAAGGCAACAGCATTGGCATATAGCCTGCATGATGGATTGTCAGGTTTGAAGGATGAAGAGCTGACTCCACTGCAGCGTGAATTAGTGCTCAGGTTTGAAGACTTTCCGTGTGTTAGTTTATTCATTTAAGACTTATTTCAGACTTCATTTCATGATTCTCATCAGATAAGTATGAAATGAAATGTCCATCTTTTTATCCACTTTGTTTTTTATGTTGGGTTTTCCACACAGCTTTAGAGATGTGAGTTTTACACTATCTGTGTTACCATTGAGACGAGATCATATGTATAATGTTAGATATTAAGCCCCATTGTTAATCTGTTTGGTGATGCGTGTATCATCGTATTGTAACACTACAAGGTGCTGTGAATGTAAACCTACGTGCGTACTTTCATGCCACAAGTTGAATTTATTGCACATTGTAGGCTCTGTTAGGTGGTGATAGATGTTAGCCTAAACATAGGACATCTGTTACATTTCACTGAATGAAATTCATGTTTGCAAAGACATTGTGTGTAGCCCCATAACATTTTACACCTTAAACTGCACAGTTCTGAAATGACAGTCACCCAGTGTATAAAATAAGAATCGAAGAATAAAAACATTCTCTACTTCATATATCTATATCAAATGTTTGTGAAGAACATTTTGAAAAAAGTTAGTCTCAGTTAGTGTGGAAGGGTATTAAGGTGACTTGAGAACCCCTTATATATGCAAGCATCCTACGGTTATGTGTATTTGATTTCATTTTGCGAACATCTAAACACAGTGTACAATTGTACACTTTATCTTTTTTTTTAAAGGAATGATTTTTAGACACCTCATATATTTTTTTATTTTTTATTATACTTTGTCGCTGTCTCCCGCGTTTGCGAGGTAGCGCAAGGAAACAGACGAAAGAAATGGCCCAACCCCGCCCCATACACATGTATATACATACGTCCACACACGCAAATATACATACCTACACAGCTTTCCATGGTTTACCCCAGACGCTTCACATGCCTTGATTCAATCCACTGACAGCACGTCAACCCCGGTATACCACATCGCTCCAATTCACTGTATTCCTTGCCCTCCTTTCACCCTCCTGCATGTTCAGGCCCCGATCACACAAAATCTTTTTCACTCCATCTTTCCACCTCCAATTTGGTCTCCCTCTTCTCCTCGTTCCCTCCACCTCCGACACATATATCCTCTTGGTCAATCTTTCCTCACTCATTCTCTCCATGTGTCCAAACCACTTCAAAACACCCTCTTCTGCTCTCTCAACCACGCTCTTTTTATTTCCACACATCTCTCTTACCCTTACGTTACTCACTCGATCAAACCACCTCACACCACACATTGTCCTCAAACATCTCATTTCCTGCACCTCCATCCTCCTGCGCACAACTCTATCCATAGCCCACGCCTCGCAACCATACAACATTGTTGGAACCACTATTCCTTCAAACATACCCATTTTTGCTTTCTGAGATAATGTTCTCGACTTCCACACATTCTTCAAGGCCCCCAGAATTTTCGCCCCCTCCCCCACCCTATGATCCACTTCCGCTTCCATGGTTCCATCCGCTGCCAGATCCACTCCCAGATATCTAAAACACTTCACTTCCTCCAGTTTTTCTCCATTCAAACTCACCTCCCAATTGACTTGACCCTCAACCCTACTGTACCTAATAACCTTGCTCTTATTCACATTTACTCTTAACTTTCTTCTTCCACACACTTTACCAAACTCAGTCACCAGCTTCTGCAGTTTCTCACATGAATCAGCCACCAGCGCTGTATCATCAGCGAACAACAACTGACTCACTTCCCAAGCTCTCTCATCCCCAACAGACTTCATACTTGCCCCTCTTTCCAAAACTCTTGCATTTACCTCCCTAACAACCCCATCCATAAACAAATTAAACAACCATGGAGACATCACACACCCCTGCCGCAAACCTACATTCACTGAGAACCAATCACTTTCCTCTCTTCCTACACGTACACATGCCTTACATCCTCGATAAAAACTTTTCACTGCTTCTAACAACTTTCCTCCCACACCATATATTCTTAATACCTTCCACAGAGCATCTCTATCAACTCTATCATATGCCTTCTCCAGATCCATAAATGCTACATACAAATCCATTTGCTTTTCTAAGTATTTCTCACATACATTCTTCAAAGCAAACACCTGATCCACACATCCTCTACCACTTCTGAAACCACACTGCTCTTCCCCAATCTGATGCTCTGTACATGCCTTCACCCTCTCAATCAATACCCTCCCATATAATTTACCAGGAATACTCAACAAACTTATACCTCTGTAATATATATATATATATATCATTTACATATATATATCATTTACATATTTTATTACACACCAATATGCTGATTTTTCATATATTATATGCATTGTTTATGTATTTACATATCATTTACTCACATAGAAATTACTTAGATGAGTAATTATACAGGTTATTATTATTATTATTATTATTATTATTATTATTATTATTATTATTATGGAGAGAATGAGTGAGGAAAGATTGACAAAGAGGATATATGTGTCAGAGGTGGAGGGAGCGAGGAGAAGTGGGAGACCAAATTGGAGGTGGAAGGATGGAATGAAAAAGATTTTGAGCGATTGTGGCCTGAACATACAGGAGGGTGAAAGGCTTACAAGTAATATAGTGAATTGAAACGATATGGTATACCAGGGTCAATGTGAAGTCAGTGGATTGAACCAGGGCATGTGAAGCATCTGGGGTAAACCATGGAAAGTTTTGTGGGGCCTGGATGTGGAAAGGGAGCTGTGGTTTTGGTGCATTACACATGACAGCAAGAGACTGAGTGTTAACAAATGTGGCCTTTGTTGTCTTTTCCTAGCATTATCTTGCACGCGTGAAGGGGGACAGGGATGTCATTTCATGTGTGGTGGGGTGGCGATGGGAATGGATGAATGCAGCAAGTATGAATATGTACATGTGTATATATGTATATGTCTGTGTATGTATATGTATGTATACGTTGAAATGTATAGGTATGTATATGTGTGTGTGTGGGCTTGTATGTATATACAGTATGTGGGTAGTTTGGGCCATTCTTTCACCTGTTTCCTTGCACTACCTCACTAATGTGGGAGACAGTGACAAAGTATAATGAATATGAAAAATATTATTAGTAGTATTATTATTACTATTATTATTATCATTATTATTCATGTACAGGGCATCAGACTGGGGAGGAACAGTATGGTTTCAGAACTGGTAGAGGATGTGTGGATCAGGTGTTTGCACTGTAGAATGTGTATGAGAAATACTTAGAGAAACAGGTGGATTTGTTTGTGGCATTTCTGAATGTTAAAAAAGCATATGGCAGAGTTGATAGAGGGTATGTGGAAGGCCTTTAGAATATACGGTGTGAGAGGAAAGCTACTGAAAGCAGTGATTTTTTATCATGGGTGTAAGGCATGTGTACAAATAGGAAGAGAGGAGAGTGAATGATTCCAGGTGAGGATTGGTCTGTGGCAGGGGTGTGTGATGTCACCATGGTTGTTTACTTTAATTATGGAAGAGATGGTGAGGGAGGTCTTGGAGAGAGGGGCAAGTATGCAGCCTGTAGGTGATGAGAGGCCTAGGAAGTGAGTCACTTGTTTGCTGATGATACAGCACTGGTGGCAGATTTGAGTGAGAAACTGCAGAAGTTGGTGACTTAGTTTGGAAGGGTATGTGAAGGGAGGAAGTTGAGCATGAATGTGAGTAAAGCAAGTTATGCTTAGCAGAGTTTGGAGATAGATTACTTGGGGTGTGAGTTTGAAAGGAGAAAAATTGGAGGAAGTGAAATCTTTTAGATACATGGGAGTGGACATAACAGCAAATGGAACCATGGAAGCAGAATTGGGTCATAGGGTGGGTGAATGGGCAGAGTTTCTGGGAACACTGAAGAATGTTTGGAAAAAGAGGTTATTGTCTGGGAGGGCAAAAATGGGTACATTTGAAGGTATAGTAATCCCGGCATTATTATTTGGATGCGAGGCATGGGCTTTAGATAAGGCTGTGCATAGGAGGATGGGTGTGTTTGGAATGAAATGTTTGAGGACAAAATGTGGTGTTTGGTGGCTTAATCGAGTAATCATTGTTATTTACCATAATTTTTGTATTTGTTGAACATACGTGATGAACATACATGGCACTTCCAAAATGTTTGTTCGCTTGCAGGAAGAAGCCTTCTGCATTAGGATACTTTAGTTATATGCTCAACTTTCATTCAGTCCTTGCTGGCCCATTCTTCATGTTTGCTGACTATCAGGATTTCATTGAAGGCACTCACTATGCCAAACGAGCTCTTGAAACTGTTGCAACAAAGGTAAATATCTTTTAATCATATCTTGATAAAATAGTAGAGTAGATGTTTTGCTTTCACCTTTTTTTCCATTGCACTGATTTTTTTCCTTGATTTATAATATCCATGTTTGATTAAAATCCTTAAATATGAAGCCATTAGTAAACTGCTGAACAGTTTTAATATTTAATGCAATGCTGTACTAACAGTATAAATTAGTAAGTTACTAAACTTATCATAGATTTGCTTGATTCCCAGAGCAATGCAACTGAAGCTTGTAACTTGTTTTAGTCATGTATTGTTGCAGACAGTGTCTGCATTTGAAGTTACATGCATTTTTTTATAAATAGTTTTGCGGAACTGAAATGAGGATGCGTATGAGCAAGCAAAAATATATTCTTCATTATTTTCCTTCATTTAAATGGGACTGAAGTTAAAGATCATTGATTGATAAATAGATAAATATTAAGATTGTCTTATTTTGATTATAAATTTGCTTAAGCTTAGAATTTTGCAGAATGACTTCACTTGATATAAACTGTGACCATAAAAATTTTATCCTTGTTGCTCAAGAGTTCACTAGACAGCAACAGGAACAAGAGTCCTGCAGATATGAAAGTTTTGGATGCAAATAAAGCAGCTAGACCTGAAGATGAGCCTAATCCTACGGAAGTCTCTCTCTACAAGGCTGGACTGTCTGTCATCTGTGCTGTTGTTACAGTTTGCATTTTGCCCAACTTCCCAATCTCCTACCTCACAAGTAAGTCTTTATAAGTGGCTGAATTTACTGATATAACCAACCTATGTTATCCTTATGGACTAGGGAGAGGATTGGTACCTGTATTTTCTGCATGTTGTGAAAAGTTACTAAGAGGGAGTGAGAATAGGGAGGCTAGAATTCCCTTCCTCCTCTATTATTACTATCCAAAAGTTGGAAAATGGGAAAGAACTAAAAGAGGATTTTTTTTCATGAAAGGCTCAGTAATATATATATCTCTATAGGCAAATAAACTTGTAGCATAAAGCTTGTTAAGAAGAGTTTTGTCCTCGTGTAGTGTAATATTACGTCCAGGATGCGTACTTCACATACTGGTGAAGTAATGATGAGATGTTAAGTTTAAAGAAATCTTGGAAAGAATGAAAAGATTTTTCACATTCTTTTGATTTATGTCTCATATTGGATTATCAAAACTATGTACACTGTAAAGTTAAATCTGTGAGACCTTGACTAGAAATGTGCATGCACAGTGTGCAAATGGGGGAAATTTCATGAGTGAGTCATTTTATGAAAGCCCTTTAAAGTATTTCTTCATTCCTTTGCTCTACCATCAAACCCACTTATTAATTGGTATAATGTCCATGCAGAATCAGTTTCATATGTATTTTATAACATCACCAACTTTACATCCTTCAAGAGTGGTATATTTTTTCCCCAAACAGATCCAGAGTATTTCAAGTGTTCCCTCGTATACAAGGCATTTTACATAGTAGCAGTAACATCTTTCACCCGCCATGTATATTACACTGCATGGCTTCTTGGTGACAGTATCTGCAACATGTCAGGCATGGGCTTCAATGGCTATAGCAAGGATGGCACTGCCAGATGGGATTTAGTCTCTAATGTGAATCTCATTGGTGTGGAGGTAGGTGCTAATTTATATCATAGATTATGCTTCCCATATTGTCCTCATGTCTCTCGTTTTTGGGCCTCCAAAAGCTGGAAAAAATCACTCAATCGAATATGCAAGATACTTATTGACCGGTATAAATTAGTATTGAAAAAAAAGTTGAGAAACATAGATGATGAGATATTTCTATGGTGAAATATCCTTTTCAAGTGTTAAAGTAAGTGAGACATAATTACAGCAGTCAGGCACCCTAAAGAAAACAAAGGGTCAGGTGAAATGCTAGTTGTTTTCCATAAGTAGACAACTTCATTGTAGATTTCACAGAACCTCTTCACAGTAACCAGGTTCTAGCTGCTGAACTCCAATTTCCAATTTATGTTACTATGGAAATTTTTAAAATCTTTGTGGTTACCAAGATTATATCTCCTATTTAAGTCTTGTCTCTGTTCCTTCAACTTCTTCATTTACCACATAAACAACCTTAAGCATTACATGATCAGTTTTTCTAGGTAATGTATCATATCAGATATTTTCACTATTTATGCTAGTTTGCACGAAGATAAGATCTAGTAATAATAGTTTATCAGTCCATTTCATCCAAGTGTGTTCTCTGATATGGTAATATTGGAAATTTTCCTCTTCAGTAAATTAGGACTTAAGTCTCCTTGATTTTCAGTCATCATGAGAATCCAAAGTTCCCCAGTCAGTCTCTTTACAATTGAAGTTCCTCATTATTATTATTATCTGACAAGGGCATGTTTTACTGCAACATATACCATCTTGATTGTTCCATCATTGTTATCACTTATATTTGGTCTAGATTATCAAAATTCTTTGAAATGTTATATAAGATCAACTTCTTTGCACTTCTTTACCACATTTACCCTCATATTGTGTATTGTCTGAATAGAATGTTTACTAATCTTCCTGAAAGTCATTGTAATCTCTTATTAGGAGGGCCAATCCTCAGCATTTTATTATGTCTTTCCTTCCTCACTTTCATCAACCTTTCTGGACCAAGATGGTGAGACCTGATCTCATTAGTAAGCTTTTTTCCATAATTTCAGCAATATCAGGTTCATTATCTTCTATTATAATTCTTAAGTTCCAGCCCTATCCTTCCACTTCCAATCCATCAGCTTAGTACTTGCTCTATCTCATTGCAAAATTTCATCATAATTTCTTGTAAGTACAGAGATATTCTCTTTTTTTTTATGTCACTCATGTTCAGGGTCTACGTCAAATTTTGCAAAATTGTGAACAGCTGCCAATGAGTCAAGGACATGTTTGTCATCATAAGATTTTTGCACATAGTTTTCTTCATGTGGACAATTTGCGTTTATTTTTTGTTGATTAGTGATCATTTGAAATGGGAATTGCTCTTTTTAAGTGGCTGTAGTGATATGACAGCGAACCACTGTACAAGGATCCTTGAAATTTTTTGTGATGTGATGTCTTATCGTGTTAAATAAAACTTGGATAGGGGTTCTGAAGATAAGCGTCCTTGGCTTGCCCTGGCTAGAAACTGAGTTTTGATTTAACAACCACTCTCTTCATCTTTGTTTTCTCTTGTAGAAAGGAGTCTTCATTTTATTGTATGTCTTTTGTTGATTAGCTCTCCTTCCTTCTCATTATAGATTTTGTTTCAGGCATTATTTCTAAAGAAAGCAGTTAGTTAAATTTGCAGTACTTTGCTACAGACGGGACTAAGCCTTCGAGAAACTCTTGAGGCATGGAACAGTGGAACAATGAAGTGGCTGCGCTTCATGGTGTATGAACGTGCGGGGACACAGAAGACATTATTCACGTACATGCTGTCCTCCATCTGGCATGGCTTTTATCCAGGATATTACATTACTTTTGTCAGTGGAGCTTTCTTCACCATTGCTGCAAGATATGTAAGTGTTTTTTGCATGTCATATTGTAAAAAAAATTAATGCTATATTCCCAAGGCAAGGGCACCCCTCAATTCATTTTTTTTCTTTCTTTCATATTAGAAAACTTTTTTTCTAAGGTGAAGAATTCATTCAGATAATTACAGAACTCCTGAAAAAATGCTCCCAATTTTATTTTCATACATGTTCATGTTCGCCACTTGCCACCATATATCTATCTACATGAAAACTAAATTTTGAAGTAACTAATTTTTGTCATATTTTCAGGTGCGGCGGTCTGTACGTCCTAGAGTAATGATGTACGGATCATCAGCAAAGCTAACATATGATGCTGTGACCTGTTTTGTCACACGCTTGTGTTTGGCCTACTTCACGTTCCCTTTTATTCTCCTCAGGTTTTGGAGCAGCATAGCTGTGTACAGGTATAACCACTTTTGTAAATAATTTCACTCTTAAGTTTAAATCAGTATGGCTTCAAGAACATATGTGATGTCAGATTTATCCCAGTACAGCTATAGTTAAAATGGATCACAATTGCCAAAAGTCCTGCAGAAAGAGCCATGTTTTTCCTTAATATTATTGTTTGTAAAACAATATGATGGTAATGGTTACTGATGATAGTGACATATTATAAACACAACAAGAATGGATTAAAGTGTAACAGATATATGTAGTAAAATGACAATATTTAAATGATTGTTACAGAATGATGAAATATGCAGAATACTTTAGTACTGAAACATAAATGGTGCAAAACACAGTATTGTTTATCATGATGGATATCAGTGATAAGTAAAAGTGCATTTTACTCCACAGACCTAACATTCCAGCATAAGTATAAGTATCTAGGTGTTGGCATGATAGGTGAGATGGTAATGATAGTGGTAATACTGGCACTGTAGGTGTATCTGCAGACATACAAGCTGAAGGCTTTAGCTCAGCATTAGTCAGTGGCTTTCCTCTTTATGAGTAGATAGCTGTAGTTCTTTGGAAAGTAACGAGTAATTGTTATATGCTTGAGACTGTGATCAACTGTTGTTGTCAAAGTATTGCTCCTTCTCCCTCAGTTTAGTAATTGTGATATCCCACTTTCGTTCACTGTAAAACCTACAATGTTGCCAAACTGTCTCGTAGAATATCTCTTTAAAATATGTTTATTGGAGCTCCCATATTTTTTTGTGTCAAACATGCTAAAACCAGTCTTTCCCTGATAGGCTTTACCCCATTTCATTTTCTAGAGAAAGAAGAAGAATCTAGTGGTCATACCCAGTTTATGTTTCATTTACTGGTTCTACAGTTAAACTAAGTTCAGCAAAAAAAAAAAGGAAAATACATGTTATTTATTATTTTATATTCATTGATTGATATTGTGTGTATTATGACAGTGAGGATCTTGAGCTTTATGAATAATGAAGTTTCAAAGGGGAGTGATGCTTGTGTTTTATGTGTATATAAGTGACTTTATGGTCGTAATTGATTAGCGAGTGGTGGGCTGCGTTGAAGGAATATAACAGAAGAACTGGATGTTGTGGATGAGTTGAAATACCCACTTTGTGTGTATAGGTGGGTTTCCGAAAGAAATTATTTTGCAAGGAATATATCAGAGGGAGGGAATATGAAAGTAACAATAGGTGAATCTGTAAAGCAGTGCTTTGACCAAAGCGTTTATAAGTTATTCATTGCAAAACCACCCAAGGTGGAGGCAATATTTTAACATAGAAATTTACGATATACTGATAATCTGGATTATGTTTATTTGTTTTTCAATATATTTGTAGTATTTTTTGTTGATTTATTGATATGCATTCCATTTATATACATCGCATTTCTCTTTGCAGAGATATATATTTCTTCCCTGTCATCATGGGAGTATTTGTGATAGTTTTACTGCCAAAGCTTCTGCCTCCTCCATCATCCTCTGCTACGAAGTCAAAGCCTACTACAGAACATGTGGAGGCACCTAGAAAATTGGGAGATGCAATGCAAGAGATAACAAATACAGAAAGTGATACCACCCAGCATGTCAAAGTTCAATAAAAACAATGAGCAATGGAAACTCTGCAGGATGTTTAATGATTTGAGTTCATTTTATTCTTGCCATGAATTATTGAGAGTAGGTTGCTCATTGTATGATCAGCATGCATCCCTCTCAGTCCTCTGTTTAGTAAAGTTTGAAAATATTTGTCATTTCTTCTGTTACAAACATGAAGATGAGGAAATGAAAGAAAGATAACATGAATTACTGTAGTTGTAATTTAGGTAATGAAGAAAATCAGTTTGTATTCTCCAACTTCTGGTGTTAAGCAGAGTAGTTTGTACAGAACTCAGCCACACACCACATTCTCAGCACTTTATAACAGATTCTTCCATCGAGATACAGCTTTAAATTTTAAGTTATTAACATTTTGCATAATTGTGAATGTGATTTAATGGACTTTTGTACCTCATAGTGTAAAGTCTGCCTGATAAACCATTTTTAGACAATACAAATATTTTATCTGCTTTGTAGAGTAGGTTATTAGTTTTATCCCCATTTCAGCATGCTGTATGATAAGTAGACTTCAGCATTAGTACATTATTGGAATTGTTTTGTCTGAAAATAGACAGAACATTATGGTTTTGTTTTCCAGCACTCTTGAAACTCTGTATGTGTATACGACAATCACATCACATGTGAAGCATCTATAGCCCCATTGATGCTTTTGGTTTTTTTATGTACTGAAGCTGAAAGGAAAGAAAAAGCAAGTCAGGGTGTGGACAAGAGTGCTGCCACGAGTAAAACTGGATTCTCATAGACGCAGGAGGACAAGAAAGTCTGTCACATTGAGTTCCAATACTTAAGTGCCAATCGTAAGTTATACAATGGTTAGTATAACTGCTTGTCATGAACAAGTCTTCAGATAGTCTTATAAGTGTGATTAGATACCATTAAGAAATGTTTGAAAATTGATCTACATAAGATAGAAAGCAGGGTCCCCACAGGAACTGAAAAAAATCTTGTGAATTCAGAATATAAACATGAAATCAGTACATAGTTAAATGTCTTCAAAACGGCCACATTCATAACACCATTACGGGTTACATGAATCTGGTACTGGTTATCTTATGGAGATTATGCTTGTAGATATTTCAAGTAGATTGGTAACCAGTCATCAGCTGCTTGTAGTGGTCTTTATGCAAGTTTGTATCATTAAAAAAGCAAATACTCGTTGCAAGGTTTCATAATCTTTTAGCATTTCCTTAAAAATTCTTGTGGTTTTCCCCTTTATGTATTCCTCATTTTCCTTTTCTTTTCTTTTTGGATTTCCCAGTAATTTCTTTAAGGGACATTTTTCCCTGTTTTTATTTTCCTGTGGGGATGCTGAGAATGAATTGCTCTCTAAGGGTAGATTTTCTTGTACAATTTTGACAGTGTGTAATGTTTGCATCTAATTACAGGGTGTCTCAAAATTCCAAACTCGAGGCATTAAGCGCTTCTACCAGACCTAAGTTAGCAAATGTTCTAATTGCCTGATATTAACTTGCATACACATAGCCATGAGTCCTCCATACTCATAGGTATGTGTATGGACCTCCATGGTGTAGCCATTAGCATTCCTGACTGCGGGTTACCCAGGGTCAAGCACAGAAGTCTGAATCCTGGTTGCAGTATTCAGTCCACGATTAACCCAGCTGTAGTCAGTCCACAGTTAACTTAGCTGTTCATCCACCTCTAGGGGTGGTCGATAAAATGGGTACGTGGGTCAGGCAAGGGATATATATATATATTTTTTTTCATGCATATTTGTCATTTCATCCATTAGCGAGGTAGCATCAAGAACAGATGACTGAACCTTAAAGGAAAATATTCTATCTTAGGCCCCTTCACTGTTCTTTCTTTTGGATAGTAAAACAAGAGAGAAGGATTTTTTTAGTCACCTTCTACAATATGCAGGGAATGAATGGGTCATGTTCTTTCTCTCCTATCCCTAGGGATAGCATACATATAATTTTTTTTTATACATATTTGCCATTTCCTATGTTAGCAAGGTAGTGTTTCAGAACTGATGACCAAGCCTCAGAGGGAAATCTCCACATATAGCTCCCTTTTCTGTTCATTCTTCTGGAAAAGTAAAGCTGGAGGGGAGGATTTCTAGCCTCCCGCTCCTGCCCCTTTTAGTTGCCTTCTGCAACACATAGGGAATACGTTGGAAGTACCCTTTCTCCCCTATCCATTGACAGCATGTTGACCCCGGTATGCCACATCATTCCAATTCACTCTATTCCTTGCACGCCTCTCATCCTCCTGTATGTTCAGGCCCTGATCACTCAAAATTTTTTTCACTCCACCCTTCCATGTCCAATAGATAGATAGATATATGTTATCCCTGGGGATAAGTGAGAAAGAATGCTTCCCATGTATTCCCTGCATGTCCTAAAGGGCCATTAAAGGGGTGGAAGCATGGGGCTGGAAATTCTCCCCTCCAGTTTTTACTTTACCAAAAGAAGGAACAGAGAAGGGGGCCAAGTGAGGATTTTCTGTCTAAGGCTAAGTCATCTGTTCTTGGTGCTACCTTGCTAACATGGGGAATGGTGAATATGTGTGAAAAAATATGCATATATACGTTATATTTATACTTATTTCCATACATTCTCGCCATTTTCTGTATAAGTGAGGTAGTGTTAAGAACAGATGACACAGGCTTGGAGGGAAAATTCCTCTATTGGCTCCTTGCTCTGTTCCTTCTTTTCAAAAGTGATACAGGAAGGGAGGATTTCCAGCCCCTCGCCACCAGCGATAATGAGATGGCCTTAATTAGGGCCTCAATTGCCCATACTGTTTCAGCTAACATAAAAGAAATACAAGTTATGCAACTTGAATAACAGTCAAACTAAAGGTAAGTAGTGAATTATGCCAATGAATCCAGACTTTTGAGATACTCTGTGTTGCTTTTGAATTGTGAGTCTTGTGTGCAAAAGTAGCAGTTGCTGACAAGGTGTGCCTGGTATATCAGATTTATTTTTACTCTCATCTGAGTTATCATGTCCTCAAGCTGCTCAACACCAGTGCATATTTAAAGCAATACTGTTCCTAAGTTTTTGGCCTTCGTAAAAGTTTTAATTAGTATCCAAAGCCTGTCAAATTCTAGCACAAGTAGTTTAAGATGAATAATGTATATACATGTATGGTGTATACATGTATGATGTTAATGTTTGGTATTCATGGGTAATGATTGTTGCAGGTGTTTAATAAGAGTATGTAAAGTATATACCTTTACATATTTTGTATCTTCAATTATATTAGATATCAGTTGATCTGTTTGTATGTATGACTAAAGCATTCTCCTTAGAATGACTTGTGTTAGATAGGGCATAGGATATGGCTTTCTTATTGATGAGTAAATGTCTAGATTATATGCTCATAATATTTGTGCCTGAATTTAGTTTTTTTTTGTGAATCTTGTGGCTGCATATAGGTACACCATGAAAAATAGAAAGCGATGTGATGTATGGATTAAGAAAATTGTTTCTAACCTGTCATTTGAAGTGTTTGTGAATTGATGGTTGTCATGGGTAAGGGTTAATGTAAAACTTTAGGAATGCTGTGCCAGAAGTTTTCTCAAATTTTGTAGAAGCAGTTTGTTCTAAAGGTGGCCCCATTTTATACAGGTGTAGATATTTAATGGGAAGTAGTTGGTCATAATGAATCACACGGTACTTTGTACTAATCATGAAGCTAATTGTAGGATACTGCTATGTTTTAACTGTTTTATGCTGCCACAACTTTTGACCGTAGCTTAAGCCGCCACCAAGTTGTGCCATCTCCCAGTGTGTGGACTAAAATCCTACCAGGTGGGAAGACTTAATCTTAGAACCTGCAGAGCAGAGGTATCTGCTTAAAGTATCTCTGAATAGATGAAAGTAACCCCTGTCAACCTGGTGTGCATGCGAAGTTAAACTTTTGTCTCATTTAAGCTTGCAGCATTCCTTGTACTTTTGGGTCCTTGTAATTACTTACTGTGATTTTCTTAGAAAAAAAAAGACAAGATTTCCTGAATATTTTTGTAAAGATAAATGACATACTATTTTGTTGAGTTTAGTATTTCTGAGCAACATGTCTCGGTTATTGTTCATGTTCTTACTCATATGGGCACAAGTGTTTGCAAAGTAAATTCTTCATCACAGAGCAAAAGATTGATGTAATTTTTTTGCAGCTTATCTGTGATCTGTCTTTGAGATAATGGACATAAATCAATGGTTGTGTGTGGAAAATTTTTTTGCCAAATGTATAAATTATGTTAGGCATAGGTTCTGTTGAAAATTTGTTTGAAAGTCTTGAATTGCAGAGATACAATATGTTTATATGGTATTGTTTTCAGATTTTTTGATATTTAAGAGATGAGTGAGACCTTTGGCAAAGAGAAAATGGGGATGCTAAGAGTTCTTATATGTTATTGTTACACATTGCTGACCCTTTCCCAAACATTTCTTATTGGTTTCCTTCGTATAATAGAGCATAGTAAAGAGTAAGCAAAGTGAGCTAGGTTAGCATGCAGGCATGATGGTGGCACCAAAACCACCAGCAGGTCTTGCCTTGATGGCCCTAAGTGCTCTTGTTGAGCAAGTAAAAATGACGCTTGCAAAATTTATGAACTTCAGAGCATACAGGACATGTGCATGGCATTATGATTCTTTGAAGGCAACAGAAAACCTATCTTTGAAAATAAAATCACCTTGACAGAGTAGATGCCACATGCTTACTAAAGAGCAGCTGGTTTCATGACTGAAAGAATAAAGGAACCATAAGGTAGGTAGTTTTACCAAATATCATCAATACAGTCAAGACTGGGCCATAATGAGCTCACCTTTCACATACCAGTTAAATGCCAGGAAAAGTACTTTGTATGATAGAGGTGGGTTAACCCATTGTGAATGCTTGTATTTACGAAATATTTTATTACCTCTGATTATAGAACTGTTTTGAAGAGCGATTTACATTGCTTTTGCAGGAGATTTCATGCTTGCACAGTTGATTGTCCAGACTGTTACAATCTAGAGGAACATATATGTGTAGTCTAAGCAAGCTAAACTTAAAAGTGCTAGCCATAGAAAAAGAGGTGTCTTCCCAGGATGAGCAAAATTAGCAACTTTTGAAATATTGAGAATGGGTAAGAATCGTTTAGATGACCATAGCTATTCAAATACAGCACGACATAGGCATCTAATCTTAGACATAGTAAATCTTGAAATGCTTTCACCATTTTTAAACCCAGCATGCATCCAAACTTACACATCATCCTTCACTCAGGAGCATGCATCTTTTTCCCCGCATTGGTTATCTGTTCATAAAAGAGAGCCTTCAGGCTTTCTGTTGGACTAATTAGAGTTGCAGGTGAAATATGGCACCCATATATGCAGCTAGAATGCACCATTCTACTCAGATGTAGACAAAAATTTGATAACACTTGTATACAAGAGCACATGTAGGACCTCATCCCACCATGTTTGTATATCGGTAACTGAGAGGCTTCAAGAGTTTTCAAAAAGCTTGAGTTACAGGTGGCATATGGCATCTATGTATGCTCCTAAAAATCACCTGCATATTCAAAAGTGGCTAGTAAATTTGAAAACCTTTTGGCTTTTCTAGCAAAACATATTTTTTCCCTCACACTTAATTGCTGTTTCCTGCATTAGCGAGTTAGTGACAGGAACAGACAAAGATAGGCCACATCCACTCCCAAGCTGTCATGTATAATGCACTGAAACTGCTGTTCCCTATGCACATTCAGACCCCATAGAACTTTCCATGGTTTATTCAGGACGTTCCACTTACCCTGGTTCAGCCCATTGACAATGTGTCGACCCCAGTACACCCCTTCCCCGACGTACTTCCAAGTTCCGTTCTAACCAACTGGTCGGATCTCAAAATGTAGATGTTGGACATATGGTAGCATGGCATTTAGAAAGCATATACCTGTACAGCATTCTTTTATCCAACTCAGTTTCTGTCATGAATATCTCATTGTTTATTAACCAGCTTTATTATATGTTTCTGTAGTTTCTTTTTCTTTTATCTAAGATTTTTTAGTTTAGAATACAGATATCATCCTCTCCAGCTGTCTTGTTCCTTTTCATTTTATGCAAGGCTTTTACCACCTCTTCTCTCTTCACCAAACAATCATAGTGTTCTAAAGAATGTCTATGTAGAACTAAACATTGATTAGGTAATGGATTTCTGCCTTCGGTTGAAGTGATCAGACCTTTGAAGATTTTGAGTCTAATACCACATCCTTAGGAATTGTGGTGGGTCCAGAGTTGGGAAGCAGTTGAAAGAAAGTGTGTGTGTTTGTGTATACATAGCATTTTCTTAAGTCTTTTTTTCTAATCATCAGTTCTTAAAGTTTTAGTACATGTTCGAAATGTGTTATTTTGTATGTCATGAAACCAAGTTAGGTTGTTAGAGATTTGCATGGCTTAAGGCTAATTGAGAAAAGCTCTGTTTGTGGATGCTTGCCTATGATCAAAAAAATTAAAATATGAATCTTGAAAGCTTTGATTATTGACTGTTTTGAGCAAAATAAGTACTAAAGATGTATACACAGTTGTCAGAAATATGTAACTTTTACTTTGTAATTTTTTTCTTACTTGTCTCTAATTGCCCACATTAGCAAGGAAGCATCAGAAACAGATGACTGAAACTGAGGAGAAAAAGCCTTACTTTGCTTCTACAATCCACGGATGATACACTGTAAGTACAATGATAAGATTCGTGATTTCTTCCCGCTGAATATTTTCTGCCAGTATTAGTAAAGTATTTAACATTTTTAAATTATTAGAACTGTGTAGCATTTGGATTCATATAGACATTTTATATATGTATGCCTATCTGTAAGCTATTCATTAGTTTGTTTGTAAATGAAATTGTTAAATTTTTTTGTGATGAAACCTTGTCAAGACAGGTTCTTAGGATAAAGACTTGTAACACAAGAAAGTAGTTTTCTGAATATATCGCTTAACTCCTTTTCAATTAGTTCTCTGAATATTCTGTCTATCAGTCTATCTGTATCTCTGACACCTGTTCCAATTGGAACTCCCTCAAATGGGGCCATTGCAACAGTCTCCATAACTAAAGAACTTCAGTGCCGCTTCTTGACCTTTAGTGCCTCACCCTTAACAGGCCACTGGCAGAGGACAACTCTAGCACAGTGTTTGCAGAGGCTTCTACGTAATGTTCCTAATGATTTCTACTATCTAATGCTCCTATCTACTACTTCTACCTAATGCTCTTGCCTAAATGTTCCTACCTACTACTTTTATATACTGCTCCTACCATTTTGCCAAAATGCAGGGTTAGCATGTAATGCTCACAGTAGGAAAATCTAGTGTGAGTTGTGTTCTCAAGTGTTACAAATGACGAGGAGAGATTGTATATTTGTAGACAGAATGCTTGTAGTCCACATTTTAGAGGCAGAAAGAAAGACAACTGCCTGGGTCAGAGGAGTGCAACTTGGCTGAAAATATTTTGTTGGTTTCAGGAATACTTATGTACTAAGTGTCTTTCGGTGATTTGCAGTAGTCATCTCTTTATTCATAAGCACAGAGTAATAGTAAACTGAGAAGCCATATGTAACCCATGTTTCCACAGTATTCATTTTCAGTTATCATATTTATGGAAAATACTGAGTATTTGATAATATATATTATCAGATGACATGTGACATTCACTGTGCAGATAAAATAATCATTTTAACAATGCATGAATAATCATGAAATGTTTGCAAGAAAGAGCTGAGCTGTATTTTTGGTATAGAAATAGTGATTTTCACAGTAGCCTACATTTAGCCAGATGTGTCTTGAAAAATGGGCCTGTAAGCCATCCAGTCATGATACCGGTAAGGAAGGCTTTCCTGTTATAGTGATGCTGCCAGTCTATTGTTTCAAAGTCAGAAAGCCTATTAGTATCACCTCAGGAATTATTGATTCTGTCACCTAAAAGATAATTCTGTCTCTCTTGACTCACATATCGGTCTTTGAATATTGACAGTATCAACCAGTCTGTCACTGCTGACACATTTAAGGTGTCTTTGAAGATTCTTGAAGCATTTGTTAACTACGTTCTCAGATATTTCTCATTCGCTGTTACCTGAGAGCCACTCAAGAAACCTTGGTAGAGAAACTGAATAATAACAACTTTTTTCACTGCCTTGAAAAAAAAAAGATGACCAAATCAAGTCTAGTCATTTACTGCAAAAAATACCACTTGCTTTTTACTCTGTTCCTACAGACTGAAGAACAATGAGTTAAAACTGACTCAATGATCAGGCAATCACCATTGACAGCATGAAGTATCATTTTCCACAGACTTTTCGAAAAAGGAGTCATTACTTACTTAAGAATGGACATATCATTCTTGTTTTAAAAAGTTTCAGTCATTTATTGCAGACTGGAATATCAGGCATTGAACTGAATCCAGCAAGTCCCTCCACCAGAAGACAGTCAGTCTCTATCAGAAAGAATGCCATGAGAATGGCAAGCTTAGGTGTCATCATTACTAAAGGCTACTGTTAGACTCTCAACCGAACTGTCTCAAGTTTTTATTCTTGCACAAAAGTGCCATGCCTCAAGATAATGTGCATTTTTCCTCCTTTGGGAACTTGGAATCATGGATCATGCATTTCTGTTATGGAAAGTGAAGTGATTTATGTACCTGACATTTTTGTCAGCAGGTGATAAACTGAATACCAAGGTACAAGGAAAGTATGCTAACTGTCTGTCTTTCATTCTCTGTTTAGAAAAAAGAATATCACGAACCTGAGTTCCAGCACCCATGGCAAATGTGATTTGCATTTGCAGCAATTGCATTTCTCAAATTAGAAGTCATGGTTTAGGACTTCTGTGCATGATTAGATATTCTCTTTATAATGGAAAAGTAAAACAAAGTTAAAAGTTATGGTGATTTATGTTAGAACCATCTGTGGTGCATTAGTACAAATACAGTACGACGAAGAAAATCCTGACGAAAACATTAGTTTTGTTATACACTCTGCCCTCATGTCTTTACTATAGTCTTTTTCCATTGTTAATGGTTTATATTCATGATCCATAGATGGTCATTCCAAGATTTGCTTTATGTTAATGCTGTTTAAAGTTATACTGTCTTTATCTGATGAAAAAATCATTTGTTATGCATATATGCCATCATAAATAGAGCCATGGTGTAGTTGATAAATGATTAGTGTAAGATATCAGCTGTCTGTTTCAATTGCATAATTTGTTAAATTTGTACATAATTTAACCAACACTGGAATTAGGACCCACAGAGAGTCTTCTCCAACATTTTTACATTCCATTGTCATAAACCACAAACTGAACCTGAATGTGCTAAAGAAATCACTTTGCTCGTTTAGCTGTTGTGCTACTTGAATATTTGCTGAATGATGGACTATGATTGGCTCCACCTCCTATGCAGCATTGATTAGGCTCGTTGATTATTTTACCGTTGTATAGATGTTCAGCCTTTTTCAGGATGATAAAGTACATATGTGGATTAGTTGTATCTCCAGTTTACATTTTTGTACCTTTTATTGAGATGATGGAAAAATAAGTTAATATCTAGGTTGGTTTAGTTTAGTGTATAATAAACGTATGTTTAAGGTGAAAAAGTATTCTCAACTTCTTGCATGGGACGTGTAGCACAAGCAGTAGGAGGTTATAAAGATAAACTCTTCTTATAGGTATATCCATATCTCATTTTTCCTTGCTGTGCCTCTCAAAAGTCTTATTGGATAAGTCTAATCAAAGATGAAGTTCAAAGAAAAGGTTGTGTTGTGATAGTTCATTTTATAGATTTATGAAATCAGTGGGATGAACGAGGTTGTGATGAGATTGTCACCGAGGGAATAGACATGATGTAAATATCACTACTACTGAAGTGTTACAGACACATTTTGAACTTATTACTCATGTAATTGCTTGTCAGCTCAACTTTTGAGAAAAATCTTGATACTTTTTAGCCTTACTCTGAGGCTGGTTTTCCAAAGCTTTCGTGAGTCTGCCTACTATCAAGATATAGGTTTATGTACTGGAACATATCCAGTAAGTCATATCCTAATGTTAAAGCCAGATGGCCAAAGAGATCTTGTGTTGTGATTGGCAGAAAGATTTGCACCGAGGATGGTGGGTTCATCGTAGTAATGGTTTTGAAACTAATTGCTTCAGAGTTATCCAGATGGAGCCTTAGTCTGTGGCAGGAAAAGCAAAACAAGAAGTTTTTGTATAATTTGTTGGTTAACTATCAAAGAATGCAAGCAAATCCCCACTCCCCCTTTTTTTTTATAATCTTTGCAGAAAAGGAGCATATGGTAGTCAAAAATACCACGTTCAATATCAGTGTTTTGTATCAAGACTAATTTGCATTTCAGAGAAATTCTCATGAGGCTGATAGAACAAATGAATTTAGTGTGCCAAATGATGGCATTGTTACTGGTTTCTTGTTGATTATGTCAAAAGTTTTAACAGATTTTAAGTTCATAGCTTATTCACATTTAATAAGTGACTTACGTTGTATTTTATTTTCATAACATTAGATCCAGAACTCCTGAAGGCTTGAGTAATACTTGTAACACTTTTTTTAGGCTTTCATTTGAAATGCCTTACTCAGATGTAATTATAATTTTTGCATGAAGACCAATGAGAAGCAACATGACCTGATTTGGAAGTGTTTCTTGGGGCTCTATATATCTATACAGCTAAGACTGATTCATTTCTGTAAGTAAATGAAGGTATTGTCAACATTACTGAAAATCAAAACAATTATGCACTTTTATTTTGTCACCTACAGATGTAATAAGCTAATATGTTTGGAAATGCACCTTATCACTGTTTCAGCAGTATTTTATGAGTAGTCATGTATCATATTATAGTTGATGTCCAAAATAAAAAGGGTATCAGACAAATGAACCCAGCATAGGGAAATTATATCAATTTGTGTGTGATGCTGAACCTCCGCAACAAAAATGCTTCTCATTCTTTGTTGAATTAGAAATAAACTTATGAACAGAGGTAGCCATTCCCCCTGTAGTTCCTTGAAAAAGTATTACCAGCTTGACGTATTATGTAGGTGAATTTTGACCAGCTTTTTTAGAATGTTTAAGCACACTGAAATGTTTTGGTGCTGATTGATTTACTGTACATCGAAAAAAGGCTATTTATGGGAAAACATTTGAATATATTTTCCTCATACACTTGGGAAAGTTTATGGTTATATTTGCTTTACATTGTTCCTCTACTCTTATTGTTTGATAGAGGTTCACTTTCATTGCAGCAGTGATATTTTGCCGTGAAGCCATGTCCCATAGTAACTAGTGTTCAAGTTAAGAGCGATGTGGTTACTTTGTTGACACATGTCTTGGAAATGTTTGTTTAATCCTGAATTAGAATATTTTGATTTCCTTTTAATTTCTTATTTGCACATATGTGATAACTTATACAAAGGCACATCCATGTATGTTAGGTATTAGTGCACAGTTGTTGCCCTGTTGTATAGGAATTGGAAGGATTACCCTCCTCATGTCTGCCAAATGGGTAATGAAACCAGTCGAAAACATGCTTCATTCGTTGTAATCAATATCTGACATGCAATTTGCATTACAGCCATGTTTATATTGGTGACTATCAATAGTAATTAGATTGAGAATGTAATGCAAAACCAGTATGTATTCTCTACTCTTCGACACTCAATTGTATCAACGGTATAATCATTAGATTTAAAGGTCCATCCTGTGAACATGTAACCTTGAGCCAGACCTGACCACTTGCTGTCACCATCACCTTCATAATTGGTGAAAGAACACATCATAAAATATTTTTTTTTTTAATGAGACAAGTTACTTTTGTATCAAAATTGTGCAGGAATATATTAGACCCTCTGGGCTTCCCTAATTTATGAATCAGTCATAAAGTTTAGTCTTGGACTTGTCCATATTATTGTCTGACTTGTAGAAAGAATTATGTTCATTAAATTTTGAAAGATTTAGATATGTATGGAATACTGTTCACACAGAGTGAATCTTCCATATTCTTGACATCTCAGTCCAAAGCAGTTCACTTTATCAGTTACCCCTATTGCGCTTCTCACCTTGAACTCCATTTCTTTACCAATGTTCCTTCTTCCTTTCTGATGGATATACTCGGGGGATTTTCAATGAATAATTGGCTACGGGCATGCTCCTTTGGCTAAGTTACACAGTACTTGACAGGCCATATTTTGTAATCATTAGCAGCTCAAGGGTTGGCCAGTTTGATGCCTATGTCTCGTACTTCAAGGACTAAAATAGGAAGCTCTTTATCCTCTAATATCCTACAGTATGTCATCCTTGAAGAGGCAGTTCAGTCATCATGGATTATGGTTGATTTTTTCTATTTCCAACAGACTTGGCCTTCATATGGGCACCAATGCCTGTAAATAGTGCCTTTTAGAAATATAAAAAAGACCAGTGGCAACATTGAAGTTTGGTGAGTAGAGTTTAGGTACATTCAGTAAATATTGCTCGTACTGTATGGATTGTAGATGATTTGTCATTTTCTAGCAACTATTTCTGGTTGCCCTCTGTTGCATAACCAGTATGTGTTGATTTTATTAACTGGAATTTGAAGACTTTTGTAGAACCCCAGAAAATTCCTAGTTTCCTTTCATTGTTCCGAATGATTTTCACTAAGCCAAGTATCATTCTTTTATGGAGGTTTTGATTAAATTTTAATGGATATTTCATTTGTACTTCTCATTTGTTGATGTAGTTTTTGAGGATTGTCATATAGAGAAACAGTAGCGACTGTCAGTACACTTCATAAATAAGTAGTTTGTGTCAGTCAGATTTTGATACCTGCTTCTTTCCCTACACGTCGAAGCTTTGGAACTCTCTACCTTTTCATGTCTTTTGCAAAAACTATGACCAGCGCATTTCAAAAGACATGTCTTTCACATCCTCAAAAATTTCTAAATACTTTCCCTTGTATTTTCTTTTTCCATTTCCTAATTCTCTCTATATTTCAATTAGGACCTGGCCTGGATGTGGACTTTTGTCCATGACTAGAGCCTTCAGCATCAGAAAAAATCCATTACAGTTATACATAATAGGTGAATATCAACTGTTTGAGCAGTCAGTTCCCCTTGACAACTTTGATTGTGATAATTTGAATAGATGTTAGAACTCACTTGTCTTCTCTTGAGATGAACTTCCTTGCCAGTTCATCGTAATCATTTGATGTCAGGTTAATATTAACATCTAAAGACTGTAGAAGCCTCATCTGAATGAAGATTGGTCACTAGAAATGATATATCACTCTGAGAAAGCAACTATATACTCTTCCTACCATCTTTGTTGGGAACGAGTAGTTCATATGCTTACCAATATTACGAAATAATTTTCAGGTCTGATGTGCCCCTGATATAGATACAGTAACATTCTTATGTGACATGAAGTAAATACTAGTGTACACCAAATAGACACAAGCATACTTTGCAAAAGTACTGACTTGCTGTCATTACTTGATGATAATTAACAATGTTGTGTGTGCACTTATGCTTTTTATTTTTTGTTTTTTCCCCATGACTTTGCTTGAGAAAAATTTAGGTTACTTGTTTTCTGAAGTGAGCAATAACCATTTTGCTCATTGCCTTTGTACTTGAACAGTTTTGTTCGAAATTGTAGGTAGCTACAGGTTGTACCTCTTTAATCCAGCAACCTTGGGACATGTCAAATGCCAGACCACAGAAAATGCCGGAAAACAGAAATTGACACCAAAGTCATACACAGTTGACAATCTGATCTCATAGTACTTGCACAAAGACTTTACAGAAGTTCCTTTATCTAATTTTTGGAGCAAACACCACCTTTTCAAGCATAGATAATGATCTGTGCTTATAAGCACTAGCACCATCTTCTACCCCTCTTGGTCTCTTGGATGACATACTGAAGGGCTAAATACAGCTGAATATAAGAAATTAAGAGGACTGTTGATTAACTCAGCTGCAGCGTAAAAAGATCTTGGCACATTAGTGCTGCTAACCTTGGTGGCAGATCCACAAACAAATGGTTACAGACTCAAAATGTGGCGGACCACATTGCATCGGATTAGAGAGGCACAACCTGTACCACCATATTTGTTTTGAGGTCTTTGCAGTAGTAAAAACAAGGTCATCATTTCAGAGTAATCAAAATTGTTCTTTTTAGCTGATGGACTTGAACCATAATAAAGCCTTTTCCCAAAGATAGATATTATGTAGAAATTGATGATGCCTTTTGAAACATCATTAATTATTAGCCTTTTAATTAATTTAGATTTTTTTCATTGTTTTGTCATATGAAAATTCACGAGGATTACACTACATAGTTAAGACCACTTTGACGAGTATTTGTAAATTAGATTTCCATGGTAAGGGGCAGTTTCTTGCTTGTGGTAGTTCTTTCATATTTTTGCCATACAGATTTTAACGTTCTGGAAGTATATATTATGTAAGAGACAATTGACCCTTTCTTCTAGTGGTGATGAGAAAAATATTATTCTCTGTGAAATGCAGGGACAAGGTGTGTAAGGAGTTATTTACAAGGTTTGGTTTGTGGCATATTATTCTACCAGATTCTCAAAATAGTCGGTTCTCTGGAGGTGGAAGATGCATCAAGTGTGACATTTTTAGTTTGAGCAATCCTGGCTGTAGCACATATTTGTTCTCTACCTATATCATTGCTTCATTTCCAGAATATTAGCTGAAGTAATTCACAGTTTGCCAATCACTCGTGTTTGCTCTGTAGCCTTTAAATTAAATAGACACAGCCTTTAACGTATGTGTAGCAAAATGGGCATGACTCAAACCAGAATTTAGTATTATTTTAGAGACAACAGCTGATCAGTGGATTTCATTCTTATTTTCCTCCTTAGATATTCCATGTTTTATATTAGGAACCTATTTATTAGCTGTGTTCAGGAAAGATTCATAAAATGAATTTTTGAGTTCACCAATTTAAGTATTGGTTAGTTGTGTTGAAGTTCCACTAACTTTTTGAACTATAAGTAGTTTCTGGATGCCCCATGTTTCTTATATTGATATGAAGAATTATACATTACTTACTTTGGGAGATAACGACTGGTTGCGTACTTCAAAGAGAGTTCATCTTTTAAAATACTTACATGGTAAGGATTTGCTCAATAAGGTTAAATATTTAGACTTCATGAAAGCTTTTTAAGCTTTTCATTTCCCTTAGGATAAAAAAAATTTTGTATATTTTATATGCATATTTGTAAGGAGATAGGATTTTCCTAATGGTTAGGAAATATTTACCTATCTGTTTTTATAATCTGATTTTGTATCCAGTTGAAAGTCAGTAGTCAGCACTGAATTCTCAAATTGAGTTTTGTTTATACGGTATGCTACTTAGCAACCTATTCGAGGTGAATTCTTGTTAGTACATGTCTTAGATTCGACTGTAGTGCTTTTTAAATAGTGGACTAAATAGCTAAGGAATGACAGACTAAAGAGTAGAGTACTGATGCACGAAATTGCTGAGGAATGATACACATGTAACAATCAGAGGTGGCAGAGTCACTTGCCATGAAGTGCTTTAAATTGGTCCTAAATGAAATAAGACTTATAAGGACTTTTAATCTTCGTCTCTGTTTGATATGGGATAGTGGAGAAAGAATTTTGAGTATTTTCTCCATAGTTCAGTATCATGAGTACGTTTTTTTTTCTTAATCTCATAACCATGTTTAAATGTCCATTGTTTCCAATAAAAACTTTTTGAAATGAAGTGGTTGCTTTTGTTCAAGACAATGTATACAGAGTTAAATTACTCACATACTGCAAGTCTATGTTGGACCATTTGGATTTATCACTCGCATATACCTGTTTCTGACGTGTGGTTGATATGCCAAGGTCTAGGTTTTTTTGCTTGTATATTAAGTGGAGAAAAATTCTTACAAAATTGTAAAAATAATACCAGACTGCACATACCATTCAGAAGCCAGACAGTGCATTCTCCTACCTGTGCCTTCAATGTGAGGTTCCTCCTGATAATTAGGTTCATCTAACACCTCAGACGATGAGATTTAGATGGAAGCCGAGGGTTGAAGGTTTTGCACGGTCATCTCCATAAAGTAGATGTTGTTTTTGTATAATGTGTGTGGTATTAAGCATGTATGCCATATTAAACCCGAGTTTTGTACTTTTTTTTCTTCCAAATAATCTGTTACTCTCTCTCCACAGTGTCATATGGAAGGTAATGAATTTTTTTTAATGATTTTATTGTTACCGTATTAAACCTGAGTTTTGTACTTTTTTCTTCCAAGTAATCTGTTACTCTCTTGCCACAGTGTCATAAGGAAGGTAATGAATTTTTTTAAATTATTTTATCAGCCATTTATCATTTGTGTGTATGACATATATGTCCAAATTAATGAGTTTGCAAATAAATGTGTTTTAAATGAAAATATATTAAATATAATCATTGTACAATACCTTTACTGTTTTATAGAAAATACATTTGGTATTGCCTTTTCATTTTGTGTGTAATGCCTCCGTTATATCCCCTGGAGACTCTCTTACCTGGCCACCACCTTGAGGTAGTTCCCCAAGGGCAAGGTGCACCAGAGATATATAGAGGTAGATCAGACCTCCATTATCAAAACAGTGCTAATGTTATAAAGCAGCTTTGACATTTATTTATCCAGAGCAGTCAGTCATGACAGCATAGCATATGAGAATATTTATTGAAATTCTTATTTTTTTTGGCCTAGAGGAAATATCCTCATAAACTTAACCTTCAGGCACTATAACACTGACCCCTTTTCATGTGCACAGGGACATGTTGATCCCGAGTACTATTTTCAAGAAATCTGGGTTAAAGATATAATTAATCCTATTACTCGTGCTAAATTCCATTCCTAAAAATTATTTTCTTGGTTTCTATCAAACTTTTTGAATGTTCTGATTTCTGTTAAAAGCTCATCATAGGCACTATTGACAATGCTGCATAAAGACTCCAACTAAAAGTACTAATTTGGTAAGAGTCATAAATAATATTTCAGTAATGATACAAATTTTGAATATTACCTGTTGATCAAGGGTACCAATTTATTTTGGAAGATTTGAGTTAAATAAAGGAAAAGACCCTGTCATTTATGTTTTCTTTTAACCCTTTTAGCTAATGCTGTGGATCGTAATCTACTGTTACATGGCAGGATGCTCTGAACATTTACATGTACAACTTCCTACTGTAAGATGAATTTTATGTATGTTATTGGGTCTGTTGGCAGACCAGAGATAGCAACCTAAACAACTGACAAGACACTGGTGGATGACTTCACCTTTTCTAGGGACTTGCCAGGTTCCTGTCTAAAGGTTAGGAACACTTTAAAATTGTAAGCATAATGCCAGCTATGAATTATGCAAAGGTATCTGAAGCGTGTGTTATCAAAGATCAATGAATCGCTTCTTTTCAAGAATCGGAGGCAGTTCAAGCAGTAAATATGTGCCGTAAAAGTGAGTGTACTGGAGAGATTACAGGTTCAGCTTTTGCAACTCATCAAGGACCAGAAAACCAGAGTATGAAAAGGATGGGGCTGTTAATTGCCTACAGAAGTTTTCATGTAACATGTAGCTACAAATAAAGTGTATAAGTAACAAGGAAACTCATTTAGTTCTACGTTGTCCAACAGATTGTTATACAGAAAGATTCATTTGAATAAATTTCTTATCCTTTCAAACAGTTCCTAATCTTTCTATATTCTGAAATATTTCAAGGTTTACTATTGAAAAAAATGACCAGCTGGATGTAAACTTAATATTTCAGAGCTGTGATGCATCTTTACATTTTCAATTCTGACAAAGTGAGTATCTTAGCTTCACATTTCAAGTTACAGGAAACAGTATATTAAAAGCCAAAAATTCACACTAATATAATATCACAACAACTTCTACTTGGTAAAAACAAAATTCTTAACCTATAGCCTTAGGCCATTAGACTCCAGTGACCAGCACTGAGCATAGGACAGTGACAAAAACTACATCTCAAATCAGCACTCATCATACCTAAGTCAGTATTATGTGCATATGTAGCATACTACACATACTTTCAATATGTATAGTTATTTACAATATTGTATTTAGCCAAATAATTACATTTTTATGTACATTCAAGTTATCAGTTAAACATAACAGTAAAGCCTCTAAAATCAGAGCTGTTAGGTACATGGCCAAGGCAAGAAAAGAGAAGTATAAAATTCAAGGGGAATATTTTCAATCTTGGTTTTTAATATGTCATTTCTACAGCAGTTAAGTATAATAATGAAAATAATAATATTTTTCATACATATTCGCCATTTCCCGCATTAGCGAGGTAGCATTAAAAACAGAGGACTGAGCCTTAGAGGGAATACCCTAACTTGGCCACCTTCTCTGTTCCTTTTTTGGGAAAAAAAAAATGAAGAATGGCTCATCCAATCATATATATAAAAAAGGAACAGAAGGGGGCCAGGTGAGGCTATTCCACAAAGGCCCAGTCCTCTGTTCTTAACGCTACCTCGCTAATGCAGGAAATGGCGGATAGTTTAAAAGAAAAAGATAAACATAAATGCCCATACATGCACATGTACATATCAACATACATATGCATATTCATACTTGTTTGCCTTCATCCATTCCCAGTGCCACTCCACCCCACAGGAAACAATATTGCTATCCCAACTTCAGCAAGGTAGCGCCTGAAAAACAGACATAAAAGGCCACATTCGTTCACACTCAGTCTCTAGCTGTCATGTAATGCACCGAAACCACAGCTCCCTATCCACATCCAAGACCCACTGACCTTTCCATGATTTATCCCAGACATTTCACATGCCCTGGTTCAGTTCACTGACAGCAAGTCGACCCTGGTATACCACATAGTTCCAATTCACTCTATTCCTTACAAGTCTCTCACCTTCCTTCATGTTCAGGCCCCTATCGCTCAAAATCCTTTTCATTCCATCCTTCCACCTCCAATTTGGTCTCCCACTTCTCCTTGTTCCCTCCACCTCTGACACATATATCCTTTTTGTCAATCATTCCTCACTCATTCTCTTCATATATCCAAACCATTTCAACACCCTCTTCTGCTCTTTCAACCACACTTTTTTATTACTTTCTCAATCAAACCACCTCACAACACATCCTCAAACATTTCATTTCCAACACATTCACCCTCCTCCGTACAACCCTATCTGTAGCCCATGCCTTGCACCCATATCATATTGTTAGAACTACTATTCCTTCAAACATACCCACATTTGCTCTCCAAAATAATGTTCTCTCCTTCCACACATTCTTCATCGCTCCCAAAACCTTCACTCCCTCTCCCACCCTGAGACGCTTCTGCTTTCATGGTTCCATTTCCTGCTAAGTCCACTCCCAGATATCTAAAGCACTTCACTTCCTCTAAATTTTCTCCATTCAAACTTACATCCCAATTAACCTGTCTCAACCCTACTGTACCTAATAACCTTGCTCTTATTCACATTTACTCTCAACTTTCTCCTTTCACACACTTTTCCAAATCAGTAACCAACTTTTGCAGTTTCTCATTTGATTCAATCTCCTATATATATAAACATCAACTCATCTCAATCTCCACATGCCCAATATGCAACTTTGACATTTAAATGCTGACAGCTCAACTGTCCTGCACTAACCCTTAAAAGGCAAATACACATCATCGCACTTCTCAACTTTGTGGTTTCCACCTGGTGAATGTGTCTGGCTTCCTGTGTTGTGGGAACCCCATAGAGGGGGCTCAATTATACAACAGGTGGCCTAATGCTGAACATATCCTCTACGGAAGGAGGATTTTTTTTATCTATAGTTAATGATAATCTGCTAATGTGACAAGGAACAATGAAGGCTTCTTCTATTCTTCACATCTTCATATCTTGGGGCTCTTTGAATACTGGACATAACTTTACATCTACTATCCCCACAAAACAATAATGCCAGTGCCAAGTATGCCACACAAGTTGGATCTCATAAAGTATTTTAGAAGATGTACTGAAAACATCAATCAAGCTCCTACGGAATATTGGAGTGCTCTGCTAAAGAATTTCAATGATACTCTCAGTTTCTACAATAAACATTATCCTTGAAGGAGTCCATGATTCTAATAATTAAAAAATAATTTCCTTGATGTACAAACAAGGGCAACAAAGCCACAAGATCTATAATTTTCTAAGTTTTAAGTAATATTCTGAAGACATTCACCTGCAATAATTTCTTTAACCCAGAGAACCTTTACAAGAAAATTTATATAAATATAAACTTATCTGGAGGTATAGATATGTGACTTATTCATATTCTAAATGACTAGATGACAACGCACTTTCATTGATCAACTGAGGTTTCCTCTCGTTCACCATCTGAAACCTTTAGTGTGTATCAATGCCACTTCCACTGGCCAGGACAGTAGTTTATATTTCAATCTATAGGACTTCTTACAGGCAAGCAGGTATAAAAAAATATATACATATCTATTTATGTCCAAGTTATCAACCTTTAAAAAATTCACCTTCAGACTGGTATAAAGTTTCTGCCATGAAAAACAAGCAAATCTGAGGCCTAGAGGGACAAGGTACAAGATGCTTTCCCTTCTATGTAACACAATAGTTGACAGCATTGTGTACTAACATCAAACGGCAGTCCTCTGAAGTGCAGCATATTATTCACCACACAAGATCCTTGTTTGTAATATAATCATAATCCACCAGTTAAAAAGTGACATTCTGTAAATAAGAATTATGCATTACATACTAGGCCTTCAGTAGCAGCCTAACTTACTTTTAATTCCTCACAGCCTAGTTTGGTCTTCCAACAAGCTTTCTTGGCTTCCACGTATTGGTTAACTTATATAAACCAAGTCATCCCTCACATGAACAGAACATGCTCTCCATCTCAAAGACACTGTGAAAAAAGAGAATAGCATTTGCACATTAAATGAAACACATCAAACAAATGAAGAGCTTGTGTAATTATAGACCAGGGAATGGAAAAAGGTTTGGCAAAAAAATTTATATCACATCTATGGATTTAAAAAAGCCATTTGATATAGAGCATAGGAAAGCATTTTGGCATGTTCTGACTCTATATGATGTGCAATGTGAGAGTGAAACAGAGTGATACTCACTGATGGCAGAACAGAATGAAGTTTCCAAAATTTAAGTCAACACACTATTCATTCTTAAATTCCTAACAACAGAAACAAATGACTGGTCAGCACGCAATCCTGTTAACCTCATCAACCATGCCTTTATACAACATGGAAACCTCCCTTTAACTTTCCTCTACCAAGAAAAATAAAATACATAACAGGACTTCATTACCCAGGTATCATCAGCACAAAAATAAATGTCTCTTCCAACAGAAGCACAAACCCTTTCACTGTAGCCAGTAAATCACTGGGTCTTCATTTTTCCATTCATCTATCTTTATGCAATTAGCGTTAAATTAAGAACTTATGGCTGGTCCCGTAAATGTGAAGTACCATCTGAATATACAACCAAACATTTCCGTCATTGAATTTGCCATGGCTATAAAACGATGTAGGTCATGAGATGAAAGTTTAATCAGTGTCCTGGTAATGTCTACAATATTGGAAGGTTAGGCTTTGCATCACCTGTGTAAAAACTTGCTTTCTAATCCATCATTATTTGTTGGCTATGTAATGTGCGAATTCTTAAATACCATGTGAAACTTTCCAATGGCCCCAAACTGGCACCATCCTAAACTTATCAAGAAATTTATTTTAATAATGGGCCACCTGGTCTTTGTCACTGACAAATGTAGTAACAGAGGAAGCACAGAAGGGATAACCTCTTGGTCATATTCGCACAGCAAAACTTTCTTGTTTTATGCCACATGCCTTTTAAAGGAAGACAGACTACAGGAGTCTATCATTTCCCTGCCGCTATATCAAGTACAGCTATGAAGCTTTCCGCCTGATAAAAAGAAGCCCTGAGGTTATATAGCATAACTATCCAATTTAACGAGAGATGGACAGTGACTAACCTGGCAGTTACTGGTAGCTGGGTTTGCCGGAAGTCATCAAAGATCACAGGTCATGGTCTGTGACATGTGCAGTGGTGTTAACATGAGCTCAAATGCAGCATCTTTTAAATTGGCTCCTCTTAAGTTTGCCTCCTGTAGATCACTCCCGGACAAATCACAGTTCTAGAAGTGAGATAGATAGATGAAATGAGCAGAAAGACATAGTGGGAATTTCTCATCTGATGTCTATAAGGTTAACTGAAAAAAGGAAAAAGTAATATATGGACAAGTCAACAAAGTGATGGGTTATACAAAGGAAAGCAATATCAGTGCAGTGGGCATCATGAGGTAAGAGGTTTGAGAAAAGAATATAAAATTTCATGGGGCAATGAACGGAATCAAATATACTAAACAGCACAAAAAGTTTTAATGTACACAGACTTGTGTTTATATTATGAAATGATTTACCAAAGAGTCAGCCTTTGTGCCAATTCAAAGCCTCCTAGATACATGATTATCTATAAAACTCGCATATCAAAAGCTCTGAGGTCTATGAATTCCCCCCCCCTTCCCACAGGCATACATCAGGGTAAGGTTGCTACCCCTATGTGGCTTTAATCACATGCATACCTAACATTTGTATCACAGTGTCAAAAAGAAGAGAGAAAAATAATAGGTGCACAGGATGCACAGCTTTGTTTGATAATGGACTAACTCACCTCTAGATCTGCCCCAGCAAGGACAGCAGCACGCAGATCACAATTCTTCAAATTGGCATTCTTGAGAGTGGCAACTCGCAAATTGACTCCAGCCAGCATGCTACCTTCCAGCACAGCTCCCCGCAGGTTAACACCTTAAAGAAATCCACATGACAGGTCCTTGCTAGTACACACCTTAACTGACAAAACACAATCCTGGAGGTTAACATTTTGAAAACTAACAACACTAAATAAGTCCCAGCAGGATAACACTTTAAATTGTCTATCTATCTATATCTCTGATGCCTGTTCTAATTGGAACTCCCTCAAAGGGTTGGCCACAGCAACAGTCTCCATAACTAGAGAATTTCAGTGCTGTCTCTTAGCCTTTAGTGCCTCACCCTTAACAGGTCAATGGCAGAGGGAAAGTCTATAATATAACAGGGTTTACAGAGGCCTTTACCGAAGGTTCATAATGAATATTTCTATCTAATGCTCCTACCTAGTACCTACTACTTCAGTAGAATACCATATATTCCTGGCATCCACATAAAAGTAGCTCTGAACTTACTCAAGGAAATATGCATTGGCATCATATCCCTTTAATCTTCACGACAGAATTTTTCAAGCCAAAGAAAGTCATCTCCAAGGAGAGGAAAAGTTTGTTTTCCAAAGAGTAACATGAAATTTAAGAAAGATACATGAATGAAAGATAACACTACTGTGTACATATATTTGGTTATCTTGAGGTATCAATAACCAAATGATGTTTGGAGGTTATACTGAGTTTTCATTAACCAAATGAAGCATAGAAAGAAACATGTAATAATAAAGCAAAGTTTTTATAGCAACTTACCCTCACAATTTGACCGTGTCCCTGCTGGGTCTTCAAAGTTGCATGCCCGTAAATTTGCTGACTCAAGATTTGCACAGAGGAGCCGTACATTAAGCAACTGTGCCCCTTCCAGATTAGCATTACAAAGGTTAGCACGTTCCAGACAACATCCATTCAAGTTTGCACCAGCTAAGTTGCACAAAGACAAATCTGCAAACTGACCACAAAACAAAAAGGCATTTACATTTTCACCAACAAATTCAGCGATAATAATCAGTAGCCTTACAAATATTCACAATCATCTGATAATTCGCAATGAAATACAATACAAACTGCACTGTTATGCTTCTGTTACAGCGAGACAATGACTATAATCTAACAAAAAGCCTGATTTGAGACAAGAAAAATGCCTTTTATAGTTGTATGAATAAAATGATGATACAGGGAAAGTGCTAAGGAAATGACTGCAGCATATATTCAGTGGAGGTATCTGATGTGGTGATAGAAAGGTGGAAGGGAAAAGCCTCAATTGCTTACCAAAGAACGTGTGTAAAAGAGAAGATATGAAGCATTGCTGCAGTGTAAAATACTCTGGTCAAACAATTACACTATACATAAACATGAATGAGATGTATTATTCTGTGAACTGATCCATCTCATGCAAGCACAAGAAAAAAAGTATTATTGATAATTGCCAAAGGATGCCTAAATAACTGTACTCATGAAGTAAAATACTATGACCACCTATTATGCCTGGCATCTAGTCACCATTAAATACAAAGCCACTAAAAATAATGATAATGAAATCATTAATTTGCAAAATATTTTTGACAACACTTTTCTCTGCATAATATTACATGACATATATCAATTTCCCATCATTCAGTGCTCCTTAGGTATGGCAACTGAAACAAATACAAAAATGTGGCTAAATTAATATGCAAATCTATGGAATTATAAGCCCCTAAATCTAGCCAGTTCATCACCTCCACTGGGAATGCCTATGGTCTACAAGCAAAATTTCTATGATGCACTGTTCTGAAGCTATTATGCTAACAAGATCATGTCAACTGATAGACAAACTCCATAAAGAAATTTCAGAAGCTGGTAACAAAGAGTGTGAAAAGAGAAAGTTTAGAGTAAATGTGAAGGGAAGTAAGCTACTGAAGTGTAGCAGAGAATCTGGGTGGTCTGTGATTAAGTGTCAAAGGAAAGGAACGTGAGCAAGTGTAGTGCTTTTGGTACATGGAAGTGGACGTGGCACCATATAGCTATATCCATGGGGGCTGAAGTGAGTCACAGGGTGGGAGAGGATCCTAGGGGGCACTGATGAGTGTGTAGATGTTAGCATCTGTTAGGGTATAGGAGTCCTGAAATAGTTGTATGGTTGCGAGTCTTGGACCTTAATTACAAAAGAAAGCAAGAGGGAAGAAACGGAAATGAGATGGTTTGATCAATTAACAAATGACAATGTTAGAGAAATCCACGGGATAGTAAGCACAATCTTACTGACAGAGTTGACTAGGCTGGGCTGAAATGTTGAGGAAATTTGGAGAGCATGAGTGAAGAAAGACTGATTAAGGGGATCTAAATTCATAAAGAAAACGCAGAATAGTATATTTGCTATTTTTTTCATATCATATTGAAAATATATGTTTAAGTGAGAAATATCTCAAAAATCATGCAAAATATAGGTGAGGCTGTATCATGATCGATTACATTCACAAAATCAAATACCACAAAAACAGACAAAGATTTGTAAGCTAAAATGATATGGCACTAGAATGTTAGCTCCCTCCAAACTAATGTTACCACCTTCCAATTAATACAATAAATGTTTAATCATGTATATTATGTATGATTTCATATCTGTATTTGTGACACAGATGTGCAAATACTGGAACTAGACCAAGGTCCTGAAATTTATCCCATCTCATTTCATGGAAAAAGAAGTTCATTTCACATAATCTTCTCAGAAAAGATCCCGTGCAAAACAGGGAAGATAGCATATTCAACCAACAATTGTTAGACAAAAATTCATCATGCATGTCACATCTATATTCTAATATAAATGAAATACTGAGCAAGCACAAATGCAAATGTAACTGAACAATGTCACACCTTAAAATTTATATTTCTGAGGTCAAGTTTAGAGAGGTCAGCTCCCCGTAGACTGACCCCTTGAAATCTGAGTTCATCTCTGTGTTGTGTGGTGATAAGTGCCTCTACTACATGCTGTCTGTTGAGAGGTTCCAGATCCCGTTTATCTTCACGACAAGCAAGTAATGCTTCTAACACTGGTACAGCAGATTCAATCCCAAAAAATCGTGCTTCCTCCAATACTCCTATAAAAAATACGTTTATTGGAAAATCTTAAAATATCCAATCATGAATGGACCAAAGAAATGAAGTGGAACTAGCAAACTTAGCATTCTATTAATCCCTAAGTGCCTTGAAAAGATGGTGGTCCTAACCACTGAAAAGAGATATACATCTAATCTCACTTTTTGACTTGCATGTCAAGTGTATAAAGAGATGACATAAGAAGTAAAAGAAACAAAATACAATACACAATATATTATTTCAGACCTTAAGAGTCTAGTCATAACAGAAATTAAGTAGAAAGAATTCTAAATTTGGTAAATAACAGACTGACTGGCATAAATATGGAATGAGTCAGTATCACAAATCTTTCTTTCCTAACCACCATGAACTTTCAAAATGAGAACTTGATTATCATAAGGCTCCTTTCTGATACAAAAGAGAAAGGCTAATCATTATAAAAAAGGAATTAACTAAAATAATCCACAGATAATGTTGGAGCTGTTTGCTACATTACAAAATTAAGAGAGTATGTACAGAGTATAGAGCCATACTTAATACTACTAGCAACCCAAAGCAATTCTTGAGCAGGGCCCACCTGCAATGATCAATTATTGATATTCAAATCATTATTGAATTTTTTTTTCATACAGGCATTCCATTTCCCACATGGGTGAGGTAGCGTCAAGAACAAATGACAGAGCCTTAGAGAGAAAAATCCTCACTTGATGCCTTGCTCTGTTCTTTCTTTTGGAAAATAATACAGGAGGGGAGAATTTCCAGCCACCTACTCCTGCCCCTCTTGGTTGCCTTCTTTCTCCTATATCCCTAGGGATAATCAAAAACTTTTAAATAATGATTTTATAAAATCTAAGGACAAAAAGAAATACAGTTCTTTCTTGGGTATACTCTTTATCATGCATGTAAATAACACAAAATATACTTTCAGAGCAAAAACAGAACAAAAGTAACTCATAACAAGTGATTTACTTTCCTAAGAAAAACAGACATATATTAATTTTCCCTTTGAGTTATATAACCAATGAACCACTAAATAAGAGTGAAAGAAATTCATGAATATGCCAAACAGAAAGATCAACATACAAAGGTTTTAGACCCGTACTTGGGGGGCTTGCAATAACACTGGCTTGTCAGTATATTTCATCAACTTCACTGATGCTTCATATACCTGAGCACCTACCTACCTACAAGTACTTAAGATGGGATTTTGCATGTGGGAGGGCTTGAGAATAGCACTCATCATGTTAAGAGATGGAAAGACATGCAGAGTTTACGCTTTGCAACAGATGGATGATGCGAAATACACTGAAAGTAGTACAAGAGTTGAATATAACTTACCTTCTGGATTTATACCAGGGTCAAGAATTAAGGCCCCATTTCTCAAGTAGTTAAGAAGAGGCTCAAAATAGGTATATGAACGATCAATAAGATATGCCCCATGGGCATCCCGAGTACTTGGTAATAAACTGCTGTCCTCAGAGCTAAACATTCTGGAAAACACAATCAATTGAAGATATCGAATGCAAAAAAAAAATACCTGATACGACAAAAAAAATGTGGTTTATCATTTCTTTTCACATATATCATTTCCAGTAATCTCTCCACAAGTCAACAAACCATCAATGTACAATCACTGTTCAATAAGGAGTGATGTTTTATAAGAGCCAGCTTTGCTCATAAAATTCTTCAGTTAAATCACAGAACACTTGCAGAAAATAAGTACTGGTTTAGTGTAAAGGCTGTGTAAGTGACTAAACAAGGAAATGGTGAAAGCCAGCAGGTTACAGAGTTTAAAAGACAATTTGATGGTATAGGATGGTTCAAAATATGGGGTTCTATAGGAGAGGACCTTTCCCCCATTTTGTATAAATAGCAGACTTACTTGGCTAACATCGAGTTTGGTTCTTTAGTGACTAGTGTGGCACGGGTGGTGGTGAAGATCTGACCTCCCACATTAAGAGTGACCCATCCATTTGTAGCAGACACCCCACCTGACAAAATACACCAGAATTGCATAAAAGGAACTGTGTCAAGCAAATCATAACAATAGTTTCAAAGTTGTAACTTCTCTTCTGGTTAGTACACTTTCAAACAATATCTATAATCCACACGCATTCCTATCTACAATGATTCATATCTACTTAACAATGGAAATTTCTAACAATCCTCCTCTGATCCAAGGTCATCTAAAATACACAAACAAAACACTTTTTTTTGAAGCAAATAACATGGAAGAATACATATCACAATCATGGTCATCTTGGGTGAATAAAACACAAAAATACGAGAATGCCTGAGGTGTTTGTAGGCCTAACTCTTAAAGGCAGAAAGATTAGAAGGAAAAATGAAAGAAAATTCCATAACTGTGCTGTACGAGGAAAGAAGCATCATAATGGTCAATCCTCGCACAGCTGGTTTCCACACAGAAACTGGAGGTAGCAGCAGCCAGATGCATGCTATGGCTCCAAACCTTAGTGGCAAGGACACAGCCGACAGCTTACGACAGCAATGGATGAAATAATACCAGTAAAACAACAGGGAAATGGCAGCAACATGAGAGCAAACAGAGGGATGGATGGAAGAAGGTAATGCCTTAAGAATTAAAGAGACTGACGGCTTCTGATTCCACTTTGGATAATTAAGTGAAGGAAGAGCCACCCTAGATATGTATACAGCACTTCATACTGGGGTGAATAAGACCCAAATAAATGTGAAACAAATACCCAAACGATAAGCAATTTCAGCACCTATACCTTGTTTCTGGAAACGGACTTTGTGATGTTAATCATGTGCTTCCAAGACAGAATGAAGGATATAGCAATACCTAAATTTTATCATACATGTTCACCATTTCCTGCATTAGCAAGGTAGCGTCAGGAACTGATGGAGAAATGGCCTCGTTTGCTCACAATACCAAGGCCAAAAGATACTAACTGCAAGATGCTGATGGCCCAGCTACAGACATGCCAGTCATCCTGGTCCCAACATGGCCGGGCGGTCGTACTCCCGGGCCAGGCTGAACAGGCAGCTGGAAGTCTTCCCCCTCAGATACATATAAGATGTCATCATCTCTGCAAATACAAGATTTCTGATATCAAAAAGACAAATAAGTTAGTATCTAGATGGATGATCATTCAAAGGCTTTCTTTAAGATGTTGCCATCTTTGTAAAAAAAAAGTTTCATAAGTTAAATAACTGAGAGAAGCTGATACAGGAAAAGAGTTCACCATTTCTCCCACCAACACTTAAAACAAGCAATAAACCCAACCCCTCTGGAAGACCCAGCATTACTATTATGAAAGATAATCAACTGGGAGCATTACGTAGAAGCCTCTGAAAACACTGTGCTTGAGTTGCCCCCTGCCAGTGGCTTGTTAAGGGCGAAGCTAAGAAGCAGTACGAGAGTTCACCAGTTTCAAAGACTGTTTTGCCATGGCCAATCCCTTGCGGGAGTTCCAAAAGGGTACAGGCATCATAGACATAGAAAGATAAACAGAGAGAAGATAATCACTTCTTTAGTTTCCTTTTAATATATCATTCCCATTTTCTTCAGAAATCATTCTAAAATACTTTTCACATACTCTATTACACAGATTTTCCTTAACTCCCATTAATCATCATTTCAACTGTGCATATAATTAATGTCTATCAGTCTCGCTAAAATGAAATCCCAAAACGAGTTCAAATAAGGGCAACAAATTTATGAAAGGCACTCCACTATTTCAAAAGATCCTGTACCTTGTACCACAAAATATAAACATTCTAAAAGATGAAAAAATATAAATTCATGTTTTTAAAGAGTAATGACGGAGTAATAAATTATAAGACATAGGGAAAATAATTCTTATATCAAAATCACAAAAAATGGCCATTGCTACAAAAAGTGTGTCCACATTACGACCAATAAATTTAGAACTCTTCCCCACCTAATGAGCCTAATATCATCTATGAGTCCACCCTGGGGTGTGTAGAGATGCGTGGCCCGGATTCCCAGCTTCTGCGATGCTCCAGCAAACAGTTCCTCTAGGGAATGGGTCACCAACAGTACCTGTTGATGACGATAATGGTCAATATCTTTCCAACAATATATCTCCAATACGTTCACAGTAGGACAGCATTCTGGAACAGAGAAGTCCACGGCTAAACCAGGTCGAGCAGAGAGTTTGGGTCGATTTCAGTCAACTTGAACGCTTCGAACAAACCTTTTCCTGCTCTTCCAAAAATGCCAGATAAAAATAGAGTAACTAAGGACATTTATATACATTTTTACTGTGTGGGTTTATGTGTTTATTTATATACATTCCAGCAAATGAGCCATTTCCAGAGACCAGTCGTTTCCATGGGATGAAAAGGTTAAACAATTATCAAGTGTATCCATATTACATCACATTTCTCAGCAGTTAATGGAAGACAAGAAAGTAATTAATATGAAAGAGAACTTGGAAGATAAAGAATTACTTCCTGGACAGAGGTCTAATGTCGACCCCATACAAGTGACAAACTGTTTTTCCTCACCTTCCCATCAACCCCGGAGCCATTCCTGAAGAGAATCACTCTCTTCATGCTTGAGGTTCTTACTAAACATCAACACGGTCCAAAGTCACGGAGATGTAAGTTATAAAAGCGACATAATGGAATTCTTCTAAAGTAAACATTAACTCCAGCTGAAGCTCCTGAGAAGATGGGTGTTGTCCTCTGTCCCGGGCGTCAGCTGGAGAATTGGAAATGACGTCATTAAAGCAGTCATGGAAAAAGCATTGACGTCATTAATATGCATTCATTATCAATATCTTGTTTTCCACTAGTTTACTGACACTTTCTGGTACAATCTAATATTATTTTTCTTTTTTATGTTATGTCTTTCCTTTCTTTCAAGTCAGAATGATCCGAACATAAAGTCAGACGACCAAATATAAATAATTTTATGAACAAACTCGAAAAATATTTGAAAAAATCAGGAATTATGAATAAAATTCAACTATTATTACACGAATAATGAAAAATTCTCCTCAATTGATAACCAGAAGACTAAGAAAGAGGATGCTGTACTACAAAAATTCGTGGAGTACCACCAAGTAATTAGCAATCGATCATTTAGCTCAAAAAGATAGCAGAGCCAGACTGTACAACACCTAATGTATGACATCATGAATTTTGAGTTGACCCCTGATGGTCTCGGGGGTCAGGGAGCCACATTTGGATCATGAGGGAGAAACCGGTTGGGCGCCAACTTTATCAACTTTACCTAAAATCGTGAAAATGGCGCTGGATAAACGAACTGCATCACCTGCAGAGGTAAGATGGTATTAAGATCGTATGTATGTGAGTGCAATTGGCGGCAAGTGAGAGATAATGGTAAAGATATACGTGATTCACTGGCCCTTGGGCAATCTACTCCATATTTGATACCTTATGCATATTTTACTCGTTATTCACCTAATAAAGGTTCAAAAACTTGATCCTGTCTTCATGACACGATGCGTCGGTTTTTCTTCTTGCGTTGTAGTACGACTATAAGAAGAAAATGGTTCGATTATGTGTTAAAATGAGTGTAAATGTAAATGTAGTCAAGTGTGCGGCCATAGCGCCTTCCCCACAACTGTTGTGGTCACGAAGAAAACATGATCCAACTTGACCATAAATGATGGAAAGATAACCATACTTGTAGGTTACGTTACGTTACGTTACGGTAGATTACGTTAGGTTAGGTTAGGTTAGGATGCGTTAAGTTAGGCTAGGTTAGGTTACGATAGGCTAGGTAACGTTACGTTAGGCTAGGTTAGGTTAGGGTAGGCTAGGTAACGTTACGTACGTTACGTTACGTTAGGTAGGGTAGGCTAAGTAACGTTACGTTAGGCTAGGATACGTTACGGTAGGCTAGGTTATGTTACGTTAGGCTACGCTAGGTTATGCTAGGTTACGTTACGTTACGGTAGGTTAGGTTAGGCTAGGCTACGTTACGGTAGGTTAGGTTACGTTACGTTAGGCTACGCTAGGTTAGGTTAGGTTACGGTAGGTTACGTTACGTTAGGTAGGTTACAGTAGGTTAGGTTACGGTAGGTTAGGTTACGTTAGGGTAGGATAGGTAACGTTACGTTAGGCTAGGATACGTTAATTAGGCTAGGTTACGATACGTTAGACTACGTTAGGTTAGGGTAGGTTACGTTACGGTAGGTTAGGTTTAGGCTACGTTATGGTAGGCTAGGCTACGTTACGGTAGGGTACGTTAGGCTAGGCTACGTTAGGCAAGGTTACGATATGTTACGTTTCGGTAGGTTAGGTTGGGCTAGGTTAGGTTAGGTTGGGCTAGGTTAGGTTGGGCTAGGTTAGGTTAGGTTAGGTTGGGCTAGTTTAGGTTAGGTTAGGTTGGCTAGTTAGGTTAGGTTAGGTTGGGCTAGGTTAGGTTAGGTTAGGTTGGGCTAGGTTAGGTTAGGTTGGGCTAGGTTAGGTTAGGTTTGACTGTAATATCTTAACGCCCCAACTTTGTAACAACTCTATTTACTTTGTAATATCTTAACAACTCTGTATTTACTTTGCAATAACTTCTAAACAAGTGTATTTACTTATTTACTTTGTAATATCATGTAAACAAGTGTATATACCAGTGTGAACTTGGAGCATGAAGGATGGTTTTTCGTTCGTGTGTAATGTGAAGGTCAGAAGGCATCAGTATTCTGCCACTTCCTTCATGATATGAATGTTAACATGACGATCATAAATTGTCCACAATATTTAAACCTTCTTGTTTGATGGTGTTTACACTTAACAACGTCCTGTAGCGTAAACAATGCTTAGAAAGATGTTTAGAAAGTAGTTTAAAAAGGTGATCATGTTTTCGGTGTTATAAAAATACCTATTTCTGTCTGGCTATTTTTGCAGACCATGTGTTTTCGGTGTTTTGAAATTCCTCATTTTTCTGGCTATTTTGCCGACCATGATTTTGGTGTTTTGAAATTCCTTATTACTTTCTGGCTATTTTGCCGACCACAGTCATTATCTTACCTAACCTAGATTATTCTCAGATTTGCCATATTCGTAAGCAATTCTCAAGATAGCACATGCGCACACGCCAAGTGGAGTTTCAGTACGTAGAATATATATATATATATATATATTATATATATATATATATATATATATATATATATATATATATATATATATATATTGAATGGGGGTGGGTTGGGCCATTTCTTTCGTCTGTTTCCTTGCGCTACCTCGCAAACGCGGGAAACAGCGACAAAGCAAAATAGATAAATATATAAATATTAAACCAGGAGAATGATTCTCCAGTAATGGCGAGAAACCTACTCAAGTAGCGTGAATAATGGCATTTAGATCTTGAGCAAATCAATAAGATCGTAATTTCCGTTATTAATTATGTATGTTATTAATTATGTAGCTGGGGTGAGGGAGGGGGAATTAATTATGGGGGGGTGAATCCCTCCATTTTGAAAAGCAGGGGACTCACTCCCCAATTTTTGATTAGACTGACTTGTATGGCACTGCTATTTATATAAGCTTTTCCTGCAGAGGGGGGCCCCCCTTTCCTTCCCCCCCCACTTTTCAGAAGCTGCCTCCGTCCTTGTCTAAGCATTAATCGAACCCTCATTAGAATATAGGAGAGTTCCGGGAGCCAATTAGCCACCTGGATCCAAACCTAATGAACTGTGTTGAGTATGCTGATCACCTGTGAGGGTTAATTGACATTTCTTGGCACCCCCTGTGTTCGATATAATGCAGTCCACCTCCTCACTCCACGTCGTACAGTCAAATACGCTAAACCTGTTTGTACGTATTTGTACAACGCGATGGTGGTGTACAAGTCGTGTGTGTGTGTGTGTGTGTGTGTGCTCGGGGTGCCATAACTGGCACAGGTCCGGTGTGTGTGTGCTCGGAGTGCCATAACTGGCACAGGTCAGGTGTTGGGGTGCTCGGGGTGCCATAATTGGCACAGGTCAGGTGTTGGGGTGCTCGGGGTGCCATAACTGGCACAGGTCAGGTGTGTGTGTGTGTGTGCTCGGGGTAGTATTACCGGCACATGGCCCCGTTCGTTGTGTAAAATGTTTGGTTTTCGTGTTTTCATGGTAACGTGTCAGGTGTAGACAGTTATCCAGCATGCTAAAAAAAAAAAAAATATGCCAGTTGTGGCAATTGTATGCAGATATATCATTTATTTTACCATCTTAATGTCTCTCAAACTTTTAAAAACAAATGATTATCGCAGTTCTTACCCCTAAATCCACAATATATATATATTTATATATATATATATATATATATATATATATATATATATATATATATAAATATATATATATTTGTCGCTGTCTCCCACGTTAGCGAGGTAGCGCAAGGAAACAGACGAAAGAATGGCCCAACCCACGCACATACACATGTATATACATACACGCCCACACACGCACATATACATACCTATACATCCTAACGTATACATATATACATACAGAGAGACATATACATATATACACTTACATAATTCATAGTCTGCCTTTATTCATTCCCATCGCCAATATATTATATATATATATATATATATATATATATATTGACACTATTCGTAAGCAGTTATGTAACGCGTAAGATCGTTCAAGGTCGAACAGAAATGAAGGAAAACGCGAGAGCTCTTGTGTGTGCGTCTGGTTTGCTTGTGGATTACGTAATACTGAAACCCCCCTCACAACGAAAAACGTACGACCGCCTCTGTATGTAGGAGGGATAACGTAAGAAAATGGACGCGCGCACTCTCTCTCTCTCTCTCTCTCTCTCTTCTCTCTCTCTCTCTCTCTCTCTCTCTCTGATCTTGACTTCTTGGCGTAGTAAACGAGACGAAATGCCACAGAGAGAGAGAGAGAGAAGAGAGAGAGAGAGATGCCTTTGCCATTTAACCTCTTACGTATCCATGTATACCAGTTTATCACTTAGATATGCCCTTAGAACTTCATGCAAATATATATTTTCCCCCAGAATTATTGCTGAGTCTCGAGAATTAACTGATTTTCAAGGTATTAATGAAACAATTTTTTTATTTCCCTACGTACACCTTTGATAATTTAGACATAGTTGAAATTATTGGGGTCTACTTTGGCGTTAGATATGTCTATTTGTGGTATTACACTAATATGAATATTCAATTCATAGCTTGAAGTTTTAATTGCAGGGATATGTACTTAATTTTCTTGCTTTATAATCTTTAGTATGTTTTTGTCTATGTATTCATAAGTATTGTTATTTCTCCATTCCAGCAAAAAAGGCTACAGATTTGGACATTTCAGCGCCATAGCCATGTGAAAGGGTATGTGGCCATAGGATTATCTTCAAACTTCTGACGAAAGGTGTTCAAGACTTGTAGTGACCTTGGCAATTATGATTTAAACCCCAGAGAACTACCCTTAACCACCCGCTCGTCCCACTTGCCAATTACCTGTTGGAAGTTCAAGGTAGGTTCAAGGATGTTCATATGTGGGTTAGGTTACCTGGTTTACATATGAGTTGATATTATTTGAAGCAGAGTGTAATGGTGGTGTGTGACCCTGTTTACGAAACAGAGAAATATTGTAAATTGCGAAATGATCGTCCCAAATGACACTCTGGGCTCGTTAAATTAGCCAATTGTATTGTGGAACTGTTCTGTTGGAAAAACTAATTGTTTAGGAGGGTTTCAGTGGGAGAAAACCCCTTGATTGTGAGTTATAATTAGGTAAACAGGTCTTGCATCATGTCGATGAGTGACACCAGGGAGCATATGCTGACATTAAAGTTCATAGTGAAGTGAGATGAAAAAAGATAAAATGGGGATAGGATAATAATGACAATATGTTTGCTGTTATATTTTTCCATGGAGTTGTGTAACTCCCGCTGTTAGCCATTGGCGAATTAATCTCTTGTCATTGTGGGTTATTAATTAGGCCTGGTCGTGAGGTAAATCCAACCTCAAAAAAAGATATTGATGAAGAGAGAAGTGGTGGTGTGAGGAAGGTGGTGGAGGAGGAGGAGGAGGGGAGCCCACTGCTGCCATCTGTCAACAAGAGGCGAGGGTAGTCAACAAATATGGCGACCAGTGAGTGGATGTGTAGACGGGTCTCTCCGTAATTTATGGTGTCGCGCTTGATCACTAGAGATGGTAGCACCATGTTTCCCATCCCATGAGATATATAAGCGTAGTGTGGTGATCGTCAGTGAGTCAAAGCACTGTGTTGATAGTGTTAAGTGTATTTAGCGAGTAAAAATGCAGTGGTAGCGGTAGGCGAGCGGAGCGAAGGAGGAGGATTCAGATTGGCCATTGAGGTAAGAACTACTATTATTACGCATTCGATTATCTGTCGTTGGTGATCAGAAACAGTGAGGTTAGGATGAAGCTAATTAAGCTGGTTTTTACGTTTTGCCACCCCCTCGTTCGCTGCCCCGTGGCTTGCCTGTCAAAAAATTGAGGAAGATGAAGAAAACACGTTTAGCTGTGTCTTGTGTTGTATAACACCTACACTGTCAGTCAGGAGACGGACCACTGTAGACCTAAGGCCCTCTTGGGGGGTCTCTGAGGCAAGAGGCCCTTTGGGATAGGTTTGTAGGGTAGGGTTTATTGAAAATTTGCCTTCCCTTCCCTCAGGAGGTACGACTGAAGTACGACTCATTGAGGTGTCAAGGTGTGTAAAGGTGAGGTGTTATATGTAGGTACTGTATTGGGGGGTCTGTGTCAACAGGTCTGTTGCTTTCAGGTCCTCCTTGTGTCTCGGGTATGTAGTCTGTGGCTAAGGTCTTGTGTTCCTGGTCCGTGTGGTGTGTAGGGTTTATGTCCCCCCCCATGTGGTCTGTGTGGTTATATAGGGGTCTGTCCTTGGTCCGTGTGGTTTTGTAGGGTTTATGTCCCCCCCATGTGGTCTGTGTGGTTATATAGAGGTCTGTCCTTGGTCTGTTGTCTTTTTTCAGGTCTTGTGTGACCTTGGCCTGTGGTTTAAAAGGTCTTCTGCCCTTGGTCTGTTGTCTTTTCAGGTCTTGTGTGACCTTGGCCTGTGGTTAAAAGGTCTTATGCTCTTGGTCTGTTGGAAGGTTTTCCGTCATGTATATGTGTAATTAAAAGTCATGTAATTACCCCGTAGTCGTTATGATAGACCCTCTCTCTCTCTCTCTCCTGGTGTTTTAGCTACAAGTGGCCTGACCCTGGTGGTTCTTGACGTGGAATGGTCTTTGGCTACCATAGTGGAGGGTTTTTGTGTTTTTCTCCTGCCAGGGTTGTAATGGCGGGGCAAGACGCGTGACGTGTGTGGTGGTGGTTATGATACGTCTCTCGCAATTGTGATATTGCCCGGTGGTTGACTGCTGTTGGTGTCACCCCCCCCCCCCCAGCCTGTTTGCTGGAGGTCCCCCCCCCACATTGCGTCGTCAGGTCACATGACCTGCTGTTGTGATGGGGGGGGGTTAGATAAGGTCAAGTAGTGTGGATGGACTCCAGGTCACCGCTGGTTGAGGGAGGCTACAGGTCGACACACACACACAGGTCGCGTGAATCATCAGGTCATGGCGGTGGGATGACATGTGAAATACTAGGGGGGGGTCAGGTCAGGTTTACCTGGACATTGTGTGTGTGTCTGTGTGAGGTGTGTGTGTATGTGTGTGTGTGTGTGTGTGTATGTGTGAGGTGTGTGTGTATGTGTATGTGTGAGGTGTATGTATGTGTGAGGTGTGTGTGTATGTGTGAGGTGTATGTATGTGTGAGGTGTGTGTTGTGTGTGAGAGAGAGGTGTGTGTTGTTGTGTGAGAGAGGTGTGTGTATGTATGTGTGTGTGAGGTGTATGTGTGTTGTGTGTGTATGTGTGAGGTGTATGTGTGCGTGTATGTGTGTGTATGTGTGAGGTATATGTATGTGTGAGGTGTATGTTTGTGTGAGGGATGTGTTATGTGTGTGTGTGGTGTATGTGTGGAACGTGTTGTTATTGTAGTGATATCAGGTGTATGTGATTATTGTGTTGTGTTATGTTGCGAACCAGTAAGGTTATTCGTCAACGTGAAATGAGCGCTGAAGATTATTTGAGGATCTAATGTTCGAAATTAGCCATAAGTAGTTGACAACTAGACGAATGGTAGCGGAGTAAGTTAGGTTGAGTCTAGGAGTTACGAAATGTAGCGGAGTAAGTTAGGTTGAAGCTAGGAGTTACGAAAGGTAGCGGAGTAAGTTAGGTTGAAGCTAGGAGTTACGAAAGGTAGCGGAGTAAGTTAGGTTGAAGCTGGGAGTTACGAAAGGTAGCGGAGTAAGTTAGGTTGAAGTCTAGGAGTTACGAAAGGTAGCGGAGTAAGTTAGGTTGAATCTAGGAGTTACGAAAGGTAGCGGAGTAAGTTAGGTTGAAGCTAGGAGTTACGAAAGGTAGCGGAGTAAGTTAGGTTGAATCTAGGAGTTACGAAAGGTAGCGGAGTAAGTTAGGTTGAAGCTGGGAGTTACGAAAGGTAGCAGAGTAAGTTAGGTTGAAGCTAGGAGTTACGAAAGGTAGCAGAGTAAGTTAGGTTGAAGCTAGGAGTTACGAAAGGTAGCAGAGTAAGTTAGGTTGAAGCTAGGAGTTACGAAAGGTAGCAGAGTAAGTTAGGTTGAAGCTAGGAGTTACGAAAGGTAGCGGAGTAAGTTAGGGTGAAGCTGGGAGTTACGAAAGGTAGCAGAGTAAGTTAGGGTGAAGCTGGGAGTTACGAAAGGTAGCAGAGTAAGTTAGGTTGAAGCTAGGAGTTACGAAAGGTAGCAGAGTAAGTTAGGTTGAAGCTAGGAGTTACGAAAGGTAGCAGAGTAAGTTAGGTTGAAGCTAGGAGTTACTACGACCTTTATGAATACGATGTTACGACCCCAAGCTTGAGTTCTCAAAGGGGGGTTAGGGCGGGGGGTCGTGATTCAACCGGTTGTAAGTTCGGTTCGCACGAACCGAACTTAGTCACATGAACTTTGAGAGGCATCGCGAGTGGGCGGGATTCGAATGAGGGAAAAGTGCGATGCGTGTGTGTCTGTCTGTCTTCGCTGGCAATGGTGTTCGCCACGAGTCTTGGTGTCCAGGTTACGGTCGTGAGCTTAGGATGGGGTCCATGTTTTGGCTTCGTTTATCTCTTTATCTCATTGTTAAAGTATATTGCTGCAGTGTTTATTTATTTATTTATTTATTTAGGGGGAGGGGGGCAAGTGTGTGCATCTGTCATTTTAATTGGATGTGTTTACGTTTTTATTTTCGCCATATAACACCTGGTTATATGGAAGTAGATTAGGCTCACCATTGTATAAGTTACGTAGGTCAGTTAATTGCGTTATTAGCCAGTTAATATCGAATGGTGCTGTGGAATTAGATGCTTCTCTATGTAGATTTATGCTTATTAACCTTAAAAATTAAATCAGCCGGGGGGGGGGGATTCAACTCAAGAGATATAGGTCAGACATCAGAGCCATTTGACTTCTTTATATTGAAGTGTGATTAGATCAGGAGTCTCTCTGTGATGACCCTGTTTCACTGGAATGGTAGTTTGATCATTAGCGTGAACGTAGAAGTAAGTTCGTAAGTCGCTTCAACACACACGCTTGAATTACCGATGGTGTAATGGAGTGATGACAGAAATTTGAGTAGAAAATGGTCATGTGTACATGTTAGAAGGTGGGGGGTTGGTTGGTTGGGGGTCACCCATGACTACGACCCCTTGAGCACGAAGGTACGACCCCTTGAGCACGACGGTGCGACCCCATGAGCACATGACGGTACGACCCCTTGAGCACACGACGGTACGACCCCTTGAGCACACGACGGTACGACCCTTGAGCACGACGGTACGACCCCTTGAACACGACGGTACGACCCCTTGAGCACGACGGTACGACCCTTTGGTTGGTATGTTGGCCGGTCGTTTAACCTTACTCTCAGGTGCCAGGCCATCGTAGCCAAGGGTCGTACCGTCGTGCTCAAGGGTTGTACTGTCGTGCTCAAGGGTCGTATCATCGTGCTCAAGGGTCGTATCATCGTGCTCAAGGATCGAAATAGTCGTGGTCAAGGGGTCGTACCGTCGTGCTCAAGGGGTCGTACCGTCGTGCTCAAGGGTCGAATAGTCGTGGTCAAGGGGTCGTACCGTCGTGCTCAAGGGGTCGTACCGTCGTGCTCAAGGGGTCGTACCGTCGTGCTCAAAGGTCGCACTGTCGTGCTCAAGGGGTCGTACCGTTGTGCTCAAGGGTCGTACCGCCGTGCTCAAGGGGTCGTACCGTCGTGCTCAAGGGGTCGTACCACCATTTTCGAGGGGAGAGCATGATTTTACCCCATTCCGTGGTTCGACTCGTTAGTGGGTTATTCATGTCCAAAGTGTACCTAGTCATTTATCACAACAACAGACCTCTAGAACACGTACCCCTCGTTACGTAATGGAGGTCAAAGGTCAAGTTATACCCCCCTTACCCAGTGAAGACACGTTGTTTATGACCCTCCCCCCCTACGAAACACTAGGGTACGACCCTGGGATATGATAGTGTGGTCTTAGACCAGGTCAAAAAGGTCAAAAAAAGGTCACGTCATTTTTGACCCCGAGAATGAAACTGAAAATCCCTCGCGACCACGTTTTTGTATTTTATCAAATATTTGTTCATATTACTTGGTAATTTGTCATTGTTTTCATATTTTTATGGATAGATATTAAATTTACCAGGAACTGTAGTTTGTGGTGGAGTTGTGGTTATAGTAATTTAAGGTAGTTAAGAAACTCATATAGATAGATGTGTACGTTTGATGATTTATTGGCTCGCCCAAATACCTTGAATCAAAACGAATATTTCACATCAATTGGCAGTTGTGGAATATTTTTTTCCCCCTGTAGTTTGTCTCCCGTTATTTTATATATTTTTTTTTGGTCGTCCTGATATCATGAAGTGTTTTATTATGACACGTAACATGTTTATAACGTCAGCAACAAGAATTAGATTAATTATTCGTGAAAGATAAACGCGAGTTCCCCCCCCCCCACCCCCTCAACGTTTTCACCAAATTCGATTATATATGTACCAAATGACGTCCTAGCTTCGTCTCTTCGATGTATATCAACTGACTGTTATATTTCTCTCTTGTGTCTCCCCTGATGATGATGTGATTATGACACGAAAGTGCACTTGGCAACTTTTCGTGTTTCATTTTCCCCCGCGGACTCATAGGAATATATATATATATATATATATATATATATATATATATATATATATATATATATATATATATATATATATATAAAGTTGTAAAACACCAGTATATGTTGTTGTGATGGCCCGAGCTGTTGGCCAAGGTTTGGTTGTGTTTTTTTTTTGTGATGGTGTGTGTGTGTGTGTGTTGGGGACCGCGATGGTCGCTGGAGAATGTCAAGACCGAGGACGGACGCACGTCTGTCTGGCGAGTGTTTTCCCCAGCGAACGAGCAAGCCATTTCTTTTTCTTTTCTAGCGATTCCTCTGACGGAAGATCGTAAGCGTTGTTTGTGGTGGTCAGTTTGTACACATGTGTATATGATATCTGCCTCTTATCTTTCCTATCTGTGTTGGTGTATCTGGCTATTATGTATTTATGTTAACTCTGTTTATTTTGCAATCTGTTGTTAACCCCGACTGAATGCAGTATCAGAAGATATTTTTGAATCCATATATATATATATATATATATATATATATATATATATATATATATATATTATATATATATATATATATATATATCTTTCTTTCAAACTATTCGCCATTTCCCGTGTTAGCGAGGTAGCATTAAGAAGAGAGGACTGGGCCTTTGAGGGAATATCCTCACCTGGCCCCCTTCTCTGTTCCTTCTTTTGGAAAATATATATATATATATATATATATATATATATATATATATATATATATATAATATATATATATATATATATATATATATATTCAGTGTCTTGAAGGCAGATAGATAAACATGATAATTTTAAAGCAGAGAAACATGATGATTAGAAAACAGATAGATAAACATGATTCAAAAACATAAACATGATAATTAGAAACATGATTAAAATTATAAACATAATGATTAAAGACGTATAGATAAACATTTTAAAGAACAGATAGATAAACAAAGCAGATAGATAAACATGGTTTAAGATAAAAAAAAAAGATATACGATAATTAGAATAGAGATAGATAAACCTAATCCTTGAGGATTATTGCCCTCTGTACCCAGAAGAAATCAGAATTGATGAAAAAAGAAAGGTGGAAACACAGTAGGTTACTGATATGGTTGGCATGAATGTCTTCTCTCGGTGAAAGTGGGAGGGCCAGGGTTCGCCTCCCTGTCCCCGGACACGCAGGGCGCCGGGTTAAAGTGCTGGTAAATGAGACGCCAGTGTTTAGACCACGTCTCATGTCCATCTTGTCTCTACTTGTCCTCCCCCCCCCTCCCCCCGAGGGGAGGAGGAGGAGCCGCCTGGGTTGGCTGTGGGCCCCGACTGCCGCAGCTCGAGATTCGAACCAGTGCGGGCCCGTGGTTGGCCCAGATAACGCTGACCACTTCACCACGAAGGTCCCATGTGTGTTTGTGTGTGTGGACACATTATTATCAGGACGATAACAAGAGAACAATACGTTATACCAAAACCACAAGAAGAACCTTGTGTGGAGGCCACATAGTAATGTTGAGTCACGTTGAACGTACGGTAGTAACATGAATAGGTTGGTTTACGTCCGGGGAAAACTTTATTTATTTATTCTGATAACAGGAGACTGTAAAGATAATGAAAGGGAATAATGGGAAGCAAAGTGGAAGTTCTACATAAGTCAACGTATGTAAGGTTCGCTTAACTCACCCCAGAGCAGCAGAGATTAATCGTAAAGTTAATTGTGTTGGTGGATGTATACCCCAGCGTCTGTTGTTTACGTAAACGGTGAAGATTGGTCGCTGGTTGTGGTTGCGTGAAGATTGATCGCTGGGGATGGTTGCGTGAAGATTGGTCGCTGGTTGTGGTTGCGTGAAGATTGATCGCTGGGGATGGTTGCGTGAAGATTGGTCGCTGGTTGTGGTTGCGTGAAGATTGGTCGCTGGTTGTGGTTGCGTGCGCTGGAAACGCGTTTGTGCGGGAAGCGAACGCACAGCGCACACTACTCGGATGTAAACAGACACTTAATAGCAATATTTTTTCCCTGCAAATATATATATATATATATATATATATATATATATATATATATATATATATATATATATGAAAAGACAACCCTCTCCTCCCGCACGTGCGCAAGGTAACGCTAGGAAAAGATAACAAAGGCCACATTCGTTCACACTTAGTCTCTAGCTGTCATGTATAACGCACCGAAATCACAGCTCCCTCCCACATCCAGGCCCCACAAAATTTTCCATGGTTTACCCCAGACGCTTCACATGTCCTGGTTCAATCCATTGTCGACCCCGGTATACCACATCGTTCCAATTCACTCTATTCCTTGCACGCCTTTCACCCTCCTGCATGTTCAGGCCCCGATCGCTCAAAATCTTTTTCAATCCATCCTTCCACCTCCAATTTAGTCTTCCACTTCTCCTCGTTCCCTCCACCTCCGACACATATATCCTCTTGGTCAGTCTTTCCTCACTCATTCTCTCCATATGACCAAACCACTTCAAAACACCCTCTTCTGCTCTCTCAACCACACACTTTTTATTTCCACACATCTCTCTTACCCTTTCATTACTTACTCGATCAAACCACCTCACACCACACATTGTCCTCAAACATCTCATTTCCAGCACATCCATCCTCCTGCGCACAACTCTATCCATAGCCCACGCCTCGCAACCATACAACATTGTTGGAACCACTATTCCTTCAAACATACCCATTTTTTGCTCTCCGAGACAATGTTCTCGCAAGTTAGCTGGGGTTTTCTTGTGTTTGTTTATTTATATAAGTTGGTTTATCACACATTAACAATACCCTTGACTGCGTTAAGCCTCCTCACTTATCATTTATTGTCGTAGTGTTATGAGAAGATGTCACTCGCACTTGCCCAGTGTTATTAAAACTAGTCAGTATTGTGGATGGTGTCCACTTGATCTGGGAATGTGACATTGATGGTTGAAATTGTGTGTGTGTGTGAGTGTGTAAACAGATGCTGTACTCTGGACTGAATTAGAATTAACCTAACATGATTTACGATTCAAATGACTCAAATGTTAAAAGTACCCTGGACAATTACCTGCAATTTCTGGTATTTTTCCCCCAAGGTAACATATTACCTTGATAAGTCCAGAATGATTCAATTTTAGACTTAGAAAACGAGTTAGGAAAAAAAAAAACGGGTTGATGATTTGCTCTATACAAAGCTGTGAATATTCGTCAAAAATGTTTTAGTGGTTGGTAAAAAGTGAGAGGTATTTGAAGAGTAGTTAGGTATTGAACACAGTGTAGCTGGTCAAGTTTAGCTGATGGCTGTTGATGTAGGAGGTCGAGCTATGGCGACCAGGTGGGCTAAGCCATGTCTACCAGGTGGGCAAGGCCATGTCTACCAGGTGGGCAAGGCCATGTCTACCAGGTGGGCAAGGCCGTGTCTACCAGGTGGGCAAGGCTATGTCTCCCAGGTGGACAAAGCCATGTCTACCAGGTGGGCAAGGCCATGTCTACCAGGTGGGCAAGGCCATGTCTACC